>NC_070635.1:7113531-7413531 GCF_947347685.1 Pleuronectes platessa
AGTCAAATGTACATAGCGTTGCTCTAAATCTTTTTTTGTCCTGTGCTTTTTCTTTGTTTCATGATTGAAACACTGAGGAGAACATAAACAGTGGATTAGACGAGGCCAAAGCATTACACCAGCCACAAGCCCCTCAACTACAGGACAGCTGATGTTCTAACCATACAAGGTAGAGACCATGTGATTCATGTGGGCTCGACCGTTATATCTGTGTCTCGATGTCGTAAATATTCATGTTTTTTTTTTTTAAATACAACGTAAATTAGGTTTTGTGTGTTTTGCTCGAGTGTCTGTCAGGAGAGGTCGTAAAGCTGCAGCTGGTTGGACGCAGCTGGAGACACATCCACACACTCCACAGACATAAACACCTGAAGATAGAATGCAACTATAGCTTCAAGTAAGTGATTATACATTTAGACAATTAAATACACTGCTACCAGTAAAGTAAACACATAAAGAGCTGTGACACTACTGCTGTGTACACACATCTGGAAATGTGGATTTTGGGGTTAATGCGTTGTCATCAATATGGAGCTGGAGGAATCCTGCTCTCATCCACTGAAAGGGACTACGTAATGCTCTCCAAGGTAATCACACAAGAACATTGCGTATTTTCAGAACAACTGCCTGTGTGAAGCCCGCATGGGTCCAGGATGGACCTCCTCCTCAAGGCCAGCTGGTTGTAGTTTACTGGGACCTAAGCATCTGTGGTGCTTTGACCCCTGAGATCACTGGACTTCTCCACCTACCTAAACAGACTGGGAGAGGGGGAGTAATAACCCAGAGGAGACCCAGACCAGACAGAAGGGCGGGAAAGGTTACCCGCAGCATTTGTGCCTCCACTACTTATCGGCTGAACCCTGCAGAAGTGGGTCAAAGGTCTGATCCTCTAATTTGTCTGGAGAGTAAGGTGAGAGATTCAATTTCCTTCAGTAGGAGACACACTCTGTGCACTAAGATCGTCCTGGTCAAATCTGCACCCAAAGGGAAACATGCTGTGTGTTGGAGTAAAAGAGTTTGATGGTGCAACATTTGCACATCCTATTATCTCAGATTGAATCCACTACATCTCTCCGCCGTCTTTATGATGAGATCGCCATGTGCATTTGTGTATTTGCTGGCAGACATGTCTTGATTTCGAAAGGAATTAATGCTTGTGCGTGTGTGTGTGTGTGTCTGTCCGTGTTCAAAGGCCTGAGGTGAGCCGGGGGACTCGGCCCACCGGGTCCTGCGATGCTGTCACTCAGCGGGAGGTTTCCTGTTGGAGCTCGTCTACCTCAGTCTGCTCCAAACCCCGACTCACCTCAGACTGCAGCGGCTTAGACGCACAGAGGGTTGATTATTCCATATTCTTATAAAACAGGTTTCTCCCTCTGAGGTCTCACATCATGCAAAAATCTCATGAACTCGACCGACACAGAAGCACAACTTAACATTTTCTGGAGGTTGTATGGTTCACATCTGGTAGAGAAATACATAGAAGTGGACAAAGAAGCACATTCAGCATTATGTCCTTTACACTGGTTCCAGTTCTTTAAGAAAGTGCTCCCCCTGGTGGTGTTGAAGGGAGGAATGAGAATACAAAGACAAGACAATGTTGAATGTTTCCATATCAAAGTTTATTGCTGACATGCATGTAGAGATCTGATGAAGTAGAAAAATATGTTTTTTTTATACAAACGTGTTTTCATCTGTACAATTACGCAGTTTTCTGTATCTAGATGCCCATGTCCGACCAAGCAGCTTACAACACATTATCCCACTGGGTTCAAACTACACCACATCTCATATCCTACGCTAAGTTTCCAGTTGAAACGGTCAGTAATATACTGGTTATGTACTGACCACTTAACTTAAGAATCAGAAAAGCTTTTGAAAACTGATATCATTTTTACTAATCATTTAACTAGGTGGGGGCGGATTTAATAAATAATTCTTGCACTGGATTTAAATCTCTGGACCTAAGTGAGTAAACCGTCCTCAGCTTCTCCCGCTGTTGCCCTGGCACTCCTTGCGAGTTCATAATTATGCAACAGTCACATGTTTCACACAGTTTAACCTCACACTATTTCCATGCTTTTCAGTCCACATCGCACTCTACCAATGGGACTCCGTAACACAAACATTGAATGTGGTACAATCCACGAGCTATAAAGTGACACACTTCTTGATTACGGAGGGTGGGGTGTGGGGGGGCAGATTGGAAACATCTACATCAAGGGTCTATCAAACCTCTAGTTACTATTCTGTAGTTGGGCATCATGGAAGATGGTTTAAGACATTTCCACGGACGATCACTTAATGTTAGCATTCAGCGACGGCTACAGTGTTTATGAAACACCTTCCTGATGAACTACACTACTACAATACTGCTGTATACCCATAGAATTCACATTGAGGGGGGAGAGAGTGCACGGCTCCCTTTACGTATTATCTTAGCCTCCGGATGTGGTGGTCGATGGCCAACGTGGCCTATAACACACGTCTATCAGCATGTGTTGAAAGAGTTGGCGTCTCACTGGGTGGAACTACATACAACATGACCGGCGCAGTCATGATGGTACATTATTTACATACTGACCAGAGAGTGCAGCCTTGTGTAGAGGGGAAATGAGAGAGAAATTAAAACACAAGAAAAGTCCCCTACCGCAATTCAAGATAATGTATTTTTGTATTGTGTAAAAAATAGAACTATGCAAAAGTCAGTCTGGTTATTAGTGTAGCTTAATTCGACCACAAATATCGTGGCAACAAAAATGGCAAGAAAACGATTTAAGGAACCCGAACAAGAAAACAGAAGGATGCTACTCGCTGGAGAATGTGGAACGTAGGATCGAAATGAGATGGTCAGAGCAGAGCTGACGTTAACAACACTTCTTAAAGCTGCGAGTTCATAAAGGAGATGTGGGGCCTGTTTCGCTGACATAAGATATTCTCATGTTAAAAGGGAACTTTGAGCAATTGTGACAAATGTCTGTGAAACAGACCCCAGTGGTTTAGAGGCTGTGTGGGTGAGGGGTCGTCTACACTAGTGAATAAATAAATCAACATGAAATTACAAGAAAATAAGTTGATGTAAAAGACGTATGAAAATATTCCAGATTCATGCAAACTGTTTGAATATAAATAGGAAGAAATCTAAAGAGCCTGAAGCAGTTACCAATACGCAGAAGGCAAGTTGCAGTGAACAGATGCCTAACAGTCACTGGTTTGTAGCTTCGCCATGGTTTGAAGACACACTTTGATAAAAAGAGAAGAATGGGCCAACAGCTTAGAAGACCCAGAAAATAAACTTAGACGCTAAGGAGTTTGCGTTCTCCTTTCTTAATGGAATATTACAGTATCTATTACCAGCCACCGGCAAGTCTCTCAGAGAGCCTATACAGTGAGATAATACACGCAATGTACAAGAGAGAGAGAGGGCTGTGAGAGTGGCTATAGATATGTGACATGATTCATTCATGATCAGAACTAAAACATTTGAGTCAGGTCCCGTCCTGGCGAGGCCTGCTCTGGTTTTCACAGTGTCCGCCGCTGAGGCAGGCCAGATAACTGAAAAACTAAAAGCTTGGAGTAGAGCTTAAAGGGTCTGAGGCTGTCGGAGGTCAACAGCTCCACAGACTCTTCTTACGCCTGGCCCAAAAAAACAAAACAACAACAACACAAACACACTCATGGATACTGCAGATACATCGAAGCGTAGAATGACGGTTCACATTCATACTGAAAAACAGATTTTGTCTCGGTGAAGAGAAACAGAGAAGTCGAATCCCTGGAAGCCATTTGATTCTGAATGAGGCTGTGGGTACCAGGGTCCTTGGCTAAGAGGGATTTTAAGACGGGTTGTTTTTTTTGGCAACAGAAACATGACAGTGCCTTGTCTTCACTATAATGGCACTGAGGAAGCGTTACCATTACTATGCCTCGGCAGGGAGGATCCAACAGTTGTTCCCATTCAGTTCTTGGCATTGTGACTTCCAGGTACCTCACACTAGCTGCCTAGATGCTAAAAATAGATTTCCACAGGGATAAGCAGAAAGCAGGAGAATACCTGTGTATACCAAAGGATCTTTGTGTCTTTGATATTCAGTATCTTCAAAGCAAAGGTTAGGGGTTAAAATGCTACTCGTTATGGTTAATATGATAAAAAGCTTATTCAGATTTTTCAAGACCACTGAAAAAAGGTATCAGAGCATCGTCACTCTGACAGAAAACATTAATGCTTTATGTCACTGGTGGCATCAAGACTCCATTGTTACAATCCCTTGTCTCAGAACAGTGAGCATGGTTTACCAATAGAGAACAGAGACAGAGAGGTAGATTGATTTGAAGTCAGATTTACAAACAAGAGGAGTCTGGATCATGTTCGATACAGGACGACAGGAGAGAGGAAGAGGAGGGAGGGTGAGGAGGAGGGTGGAATGGAGGTAAAGAGAGGTGACTGCTGTGATCAGGTGATCTTACTTGAGGCAATACAATTAACCACTGGGAAGAGAGAGGGATGCTACATGATTCTGGTCCTGTATTGCTCAGGAGATCCAGAGTTAACAGGTAAAGTGTTACAGTACGGGGGATCTTAGAGGAGGAGGAGGAGGAATATGGGATTAAAACGTCTTTTCAACACTGAGGGCCGAGCCTTGTGTTATTCCACGTTTTGTGACTGTGCCATCAGGTTTATTACACAGTGAGATCTGACTGTGGGTCACCTGAGGGCTAAGAACCTTTGGTTCAGCTCTTCCTCCAGGCCGTTCCATGTTTCACTGGAGGATCCAGACATGAGGAGTGAAGTTCTGGATTTGGGAGTTTGTTCGAGTCCCTTCCTTATGACTGCTCCGCCTAGCTTGCCCAAAGCCCACCTACGAATTGGGCCGTCTGTACCCTGGTTCGGGAAAGGCCTCTACGTATGCAAGTTCAACTTTGGGGATTGGCCTCTTCTGCCCTCTCTGGATCCCACTGGTTTCTTTACTCCCTGGGGAGACCAGAGCGGCTTGGATGGGTGGTTGGAGGCTATTTCCGGAGGAAACGTTGTGCCAGGATGGCAGCATCTAGCGGGCTGACAGGTTGTGCATCGTGGCCCAGACGCCTTACAGGTGGAATGCTGCCAAACTGGCGCTTGGTGAGAAAGCTCTTGGCCTCATGGATAGTGTTCTTCTCTTCAGCCAACAGCAGCTGCTGGCGCATGTAGTTCTCAAACTCATACTGTGAAGACTCCTCTATCACCTTGGCCTGAGGGAAGAGAATGTATTCTAATCAAAGTGCTGCAGCACCTGGACTGAATGAAATCAACATAATCTCCACAAGTAACCAATACGTAAACATGAGGCAAAACTGCATGAAAAAAAACAAAATACATCAAACTTCCATTATTAACAAATAATAAATAAGTGTCACTTCTCCATTTCAAATATCTCTATCTTATCAATGGATTTATCCAAAAGGTTTTACATTATGACCTTTCTCTAATAACTTGCCTCTTGCAGATGCTCTGGGTGATTCATCTGGTCATCAATATCCGGCACCACCTGCAGAGGGCCGCTCAATGATGAAACAGATTGCCTGTCAAAACACAACAAAGAAGATGATATTAACAAAGTTAAAGCACAAAAACAAGGAATATAGACAGACAAAGAATATATAAACAAATATGACAATTATTCGTAGAGATTTCATAGTAATTCATTGCAATTATTTCTAAGTGCTTAAAAAAATCTGGAGCTACATAGTTTTTTTCAAAGAGCCAGCAGGGGGAGCAATTACCACGAGGCGATGATGCCACTGAGCGACTCCAGCACCTCTCCTGCAGTCAGCCTCTGCTGAGGGTCCAGCACCAGCAGCTTTCGGATCAGGCACACTGTGTTCTCCGACACACGACCGTCCCTGTGAGGAATGTGGATGGAACAGTTATATTAGTGAAATGTGACAACTTTGTAACCTTCTTATAAAATGTATTTTATACAAATTTTAATGAACATGTGTACACCCTGTTTTGGTGAGTTTCATTTCACTTGACTGAGAGATCTGGCAAACTTGCGATATAACCACAGTAATAGTTCATGTCATTCTGTGTTGCACAAATACCAAAGGAATGATTAGAAAATAAATGCACAAACGGTGCTTTTTGGGGCCAGTGGCAGCTGACATTGACCGAGAGGTGAGGTACGGTGCAACAGTCTGAGCCCCCTCGTCAGATTTTTGGATATCATTGTATGTATATAGTCATTATATGTTTCTGGTTGTGTCATTTGCACTGTTGCTTTCATTTAAAAGTCACCCCGTACAACTCTTAACTGTCCTCGTGTCAAAGTGACAGCCACAGAGGTTACACCCTTCACCCTGGCACAGAAGATGGTGTTATCCCAACAGAGTCAGAGGACTCCTGGTTGCCTTAGTGACAGATAGACTAGAGGTTGGAGTGGTGGTTTGGGAGGAGTTTTATATTGTAGAGTGTGGAAAATGCTTTTTAAACATTACATAACAATGGTATAAATTAGAAGGTTGTAATTATCTTTTACAATTTAAAAATTCCATTTTGGTTATGACAGAGAGCTCAGTACTAATAAAAAGTGCCGTTGGGCCATGACCCTGAAATATGACTCACTCTGGGATGGAGTACTCTGCAGCCTTGATCTTGCGAAAAAGCTCTTGAGGTATGCTGTCATAAAAAGGGAACTGGCCATACAGCATGGTGAAGAGAACCACGCCAAGAGCCCACATGTCACTGGGTTTCCCACGGTATGGTCGACCTGGACACAGGAGAGCAACAGGATTAGGATTCATGTGATAGTTCAACAGCAGATGAGCAATAGAGATTCAAATCAACAAATTTGTTTTGCACTGTGTGACTCATTTGGGGCAATCAACCCTTTGACAGGTTCAGTTCCTGTCAAGTGCCCGTGTCTAATGATTAACGAGATGAGAAAACAAACACGAGCATCGGCTGCAGATAAGTTACATTTCCTAAACTTTTCCAACACGCTGCTGACTTTTAAAATGGGAGAGCTGTTTTATAATTAACCGTGAGACACTAAATCAGCCATGAGGGTGGAGCATCATCGCTGTGCATGACCATAGGCAGTGTTATTACAGCCAGGCAGGCGGCAGCAACAGCAGGCAATTATGTTACAGCCTGAGAGGCGCACACACACACATATATATACACAAACACACAGGCGAGGGATAGGAGGGGAAGGGGGGTAGATGGGAGTAGTTTCCCTCCAGTGAGTCATCAGTGTGTGAGTCACTGAAGCTCTATTTAATTGTGTGCCTGTCACGTTATGCTGATATACACGCCCCAGTTTTATCTACAGTTCGAGTGGCTGGAGGTGAACGATTTTTGGTTGAAATAATTCTCCTCAGTCTTGTACAACGTCTTCAGGATTGTCCTGGTGATTAAATGGATTATTCTGGGCTCAATTGCATGCTCCAGCATCAACTTGACTGGTGTTCATTCAGACCAATGATCATTGTGGAACTGAACAACAACAAAAAACGGATTTCTGCTTTTTTACTATTTTGACAGACACATACTGTGAGAGAACGCAAAATCCCCCTGATAAGACAGAACAGAGAAGCAAAAAACTATTTCGAGCTCGTCAGTCAATGATTGGGACATAAACCCCTTCATGTTGCCTAATAACCACAAAAAACAAACAAACAAAATCATATATCCAAGCAAAAGCTACGACTGCACGTGAAATGCATTATGAGATCTGATCACTAAAACCACATTCAGATGTTCCTGCTTAACGGAGCGACATACGTTTGCCAATTCAGTTGATTGTAAAATGGCATAATCTGGCTTTATTAAGTAAGGCTGAAAATGTGGAAATT
The DNA here is from genome assembly GCF_947347685.1 of Pleuronectes platessa. Taxonomy (NCBI): domain Eukaryota; kingdom Metazoa; phylum Chordata; class Actinopteri; order Pleuronectiformes; family Pleuronectidae; genus Pleuronectes; species Pleuronectes platessa. The sequence continues at coordinate 7,121,362 of NC_070635.1, forward strand.
TCCACACAGATACAAGTTTGTCAAATGTTTGCCTGTAACACATCAAGAAATTGTCTCTAAGCGTCTCATTTGTCACTCCACAGAAGTGCAGTGCTTCCTCGAGCTGGTTAAAAACAACACTGGATGTAAGTGCATGCACAATATGGGTGTCACACTTACCACTTAATACATCAGGGCTAATGTAGGCTGGACTTCCTCTCTGGTCTTTGAGCAGGTCGTCCTCGCTCACCAGGTGTTTTCCCAGGCAGAAGTTGGTAATAGTGATTCTGTGAGTTCTGTAAAGCAAATACAAAACATGCAAACACTTCAGAGTCAAATAATGAAACAAGTATTTTCCACATAACTACGGAACACTCCCCTCAGGGTTCTTTATTTAACTTGATTAAACCCTTAATATAAAAAATGGGAAACACTGCACTCAACCCTGGGCATGAAGTAAACATGCAGACAGACGGGGAGAACTTGCTAGCATGCAATTTCTTTTTTTTTTTTAATCCAATGGTTCACTTGGCCTCAAAAATTTGTCGGTATCTCATGACTGCCAGATGCAAAACAGCATATGCAAACCCAGTGTTATTACAGAGAAATGTTTCCCCATGTCGTTATCTTTTACCTTCTTTAATTCGTTTAATTCAACAAGAGTCTTCATCACACGTTCTGATTTTTTATACTTTCCGGATGTTTTTCCATCTACATCACACTTTGGACATTTACTGGAAAATGTTGTTGTAGATTCTTGTACAGTTTTTATATAAGCAGGTTAAACTTGTGTCTCGGTAAAGAGTGATTAACAACTTCACAATCATCTGAACTTTAGACAATTCCATCAAATTAAAAGATCAGAAAAAATAAGGAAATAAGTTGCATAACACAACATCAAGCTTGACTCAAACACTGATTTCTAAACTGTGCAAAACCAACTGCAACTGTTGAAATCAGGGAATTGATATTTGTTGGTAGGATTCTCCTGGAGTTGCTTGATTAAGTTGGTTGGGTTATAATATGCATTGCTATCTTCACCTGTGAAAACATTGGCTTTGCAGATACAGCAAGTAGCTGTTAAACTTGTAGGTATGATATTCCTCTAAACTGTTGACCATTTGTATAAAATTCCCTCCTCTGTGTATCCAACTGTATGGGTCCACCAGCGCATTGCTGATGCACAACATAATACATGCACATAGAGGAAAACAGACTAATGCTCCTTTGATACCAGGTCCTGCTCTTTGAGTCGGTATTGGACCAGTATCATCAGTATCAGATCAGTGGATCCCTATAAGGTAGATGTAAGCTTGACATCTATGAGTTATGACCGTTCTTGACATTTGGACCTTAACATTCTAAAGCATTGTGCTCTTGTATCATCCAATAAAATCCCTATGTTAGCGCCACGGCTCTCCCTAAAGAAAGTATATTTCTGTCTTTAATCAGCAACATGAATCGCTTTAGCAGATATCAACCTACATCTGCCCAGAGACCTTTTGAAAAGACCAGACACACTGGCACTTCAAAGTCTGGGTGCAGTTGATGCTTTTATACCAGCGATGTTTGATTAATTTGGTTTCTGTGGAAATAAAAAAGATTTTTGTCTGAGTCATCAAGGTAAATTTATCTTGCTTGTGGCAGAGTGAAACCTAACAGTGTTAAAGCCCAGCGACGAGACTGGGGCCTGTTCTTTATCTCTCCTTTGAACAGAGAGACAGAAAAAAAATAAGCTGCACTTTGACAAACATATGAGTCAACCTGTGGCTTGGGATAATTGTCTGGATGACTCATCCTGCCTGCAAGGTGATGGGCTGGCAAACGAATATATAAAGCTCACAAAAGATCTAAAATATGTACACAAACTTGCGACTTCAACAGCACCCACACATTTACTCCCATGCTAAGCATGAACACGCAAAAATGCACTCAGGAGCACATGGGCTGTACAAAAGAACAGCCGCGGTCTAGTGCCTAGTCCTCTCTAGATCACGCTTTGCACCCACATCCGCTTTCTAAAAAGTCTGAGGTCAAGAGCTTCCCTTATTCTCTCTCACTTTCACACCCTGCTCCATCAGCCTCACACACACAGCTCCCATTACAGCATCTGGAGCCAATTCCTGTCAAACACTCACAACAGCATTTTCAGCTAAATGCTTTAATCTCAATCTTCCGTTCAGTCCATTTAATTTCCAGCTGCTTATGTGATTCAGCCGCTTTGACGGCGTTCGTGATCCAAGCCTCGACAACCATATAGTAGCCTAGTAATCTGCAAGAAGAGCCGAGTGCTTCAAGGACCCTCAACATAAAAGCTTCCTTTATGAAGGAGTCTGTCCTTTTGTCTGCATGCATCACGACCCAGGTTTCTATTCTTGCACCGGAGATTGGGTAAATTAAATTGCATGTTTGCCTCGTGAGGCAAGGGTCCCGCGGGGATTGAAGCGAGACCACACCATCTCTGCTTCCTGGTCATGTGACCCCCGGGTAAGTCCGGAAACCAGAAACCCAATGCCCCGGTGACTTCTCCTCCCTCCCCAAAACCTTTTTCCTGAAAATACACCAGCTGACAAGAAAGAGGTTAAACACAGGGCACCTTCCACATAGAGAGGAACACTTCATTTCTCAGAACTGTTAGGAAATGATGATTGAGAGGATTTCACCAAAAGCCAAGAAAAGTTTGTTTATACTAATTTCTAAATGTATGTAGAGTATAACGGTTTCATGGCTACTGCCTGTCTAACACCATTATATTTCAAGAATGGGAAATAATTCTCAATTTTCTGCTTTTGATGCATAATTCGCCATATTCATTCATAATAAACCTTTGCTTTGGTGTATGTCTATTATTGTCTAAATCCCCTTAGAAATACAACAAAAATGTAGGTGGTCAATACAGCTTCGATATTCACGTGAAAGACCCTGGTTATTGATTTATGACCTCGTGCTTTCACAAAAGCTGGCTCTAAAGGAGGATATCTCATTATTCTTACATAAAATGCTGAGCTTGTTGATTACATCTGTGCAGAATTATGACGAGTAGCATGGGAGGGGGATTTTGGGATCAGTCTTGCCTCTACATTGGTCTCGTCTATCCCACAGCAACTGTACATTCATGCACGAACAGGGTGGAGTGACAGAGGAAACGTGCAAAGCTAGCAGAGCATGATGCATAAAGGAGGAGGGAAAAGTGAAAGAGGATATGAAAATAGAGGGATATGACAAAGGTTGCAAAACAAAGGCTGAGGCAGGAAAGGGATTTGGGGTGTAAAAGAACATATGAGAAAAAGCAGGGTAGATGGTAAATAAATGATGACTGTAAGTGTGTGTGTGTGTGTGCACGTGTATGTGCGTGATGTGCATTGCGGGGTGAGTCAGCTCTGAGCTATGGGGCCCTTGGCTGGCCTCTCCTTTGTCTCCAGCTGGGACGGAGTGTACTGCCTGTCTGCTTCTCTTCCCACCGGCCCCCACCCCTGGCCAAAACACTCTCCTGTTTCATCACCACCACTACTGCTGCTGCTGCTGCTGCTGCTGCTGCTGCAGGTGGTGGTGGTGGGTCAATGGGCATGGGCGACTGAGACGCATAGACAGAGTGTGTGTGTGCCTGAGACGCAGAGAGAGAGTGTGTGTGTGTGCCTGAGACGCAGAGAGAGAGTTTGTGTGTGCCTGAGACGCAGAGAGAGAGTGTGTGTGTGCCTGAGACGCAGAGAGAGAGTGTGTGTGTGTGTGCCTGAGACGCAGAGAGAGAGTGTGTGTGTCCCTGAGACGCAGAGAGAGAGTGTGTGTGTGTGCCTGAGACGCAGAGAGAGAGTGTGTGTGTGTGTGCCTGAGACGCAGAGAGAGAGTGTGTGTGTCCCTGAGACGCAGAGAGAGAGAGAGTGTGTGTGTGCCTGAGACGCAGAGAGAGAGAGTGTGTGTCCCTGAGACGCAGAGAGAGAGTGTGTGTGTGTCCCTGAGACGCAGAGAGAGTGTGTGAGTGAGCGTGCGAGCGTGTGATGAAGATAAGCCAGGTACGTGACATCTCAAAGCGCCCACTCAGACATGAAGATTATATATGATAAGTCAGAGAATAGTCTGCGGGACGACACTTGCGTGTGATGCAAGCACTGGAGATGTTTGGATGTGAAGGTGTGTAGGTGCAGAGAGTGTGTATCGATGTTAGTCATCCAAATGAAAAAAGACTGGTGGGATGATTATCAGTGTCTCCAAGAATATTTGAGAAGTTGTCACTAGACAATACTGATTACATAAATTCATATTCAAGCGCAAATTGTTGCAAAAAATAGCAGCACTCGCACTGTGAGAAAGAGCGCCTCTCTCAACCATACACTCTGTACATAGGGTGACTAGACAGGGCTTTACAGAGGAGTGGTTTTCCCTTTTCTGCGAGGCCAACCTGAACTGCAGCACTCAAGTGACCTGAGGTGCACTCAACAGGGTTCTGAATGCTTTGCAACACCCCCTCCAGACCCCAAACACTTTCCCACTCAGAACAAAGCAGTGGCATATTCTCTGCTCTCATTTGCCGTCCAGTTCACCCAACAATCCAGCCTTGGGGAATGAATCATCGGCCTTTACTCAACACACACAGGCAAGGACCCAGAGTCAGGCACACGAGAAACAGGCTTTAGGTTCCTGTGACTGATCTCACTCCTGGTCTGAGAATGTGACCCCTGCTTGGGTTTAAAGCCAAATGCACACTGGATACAGGCTGCTGGGGCCTGCTGAGGTCTCTGACACGTGAGCGAAGACAGAACCACTGAATGGCAGGCTAAAATGACATGACCCCGTAGAAATGAGAGAGGATTTAAGGAAGCTAACTGCCTGGATGAGTAAATGTTTCTTCTTACCGTTTGTTCAGCACCATGTTTCCCAGCTTGAGGTCTCTGTGCACAATGTTTTTCTGCAGTGGAGGAAAGAGAGAAAAAAACAAATGTTTGGTCATATCTCTCCTCGTGAATCATCGGCATAAAAAAAACATTCAGTTTGTTTCTAGGAGTGGCACAAGAACATGGGAAATGAGTTATCAGAAAGGATGTGAAATTTGTAAACAATAACAAAGCCATTTCTTCTACAGATGACAAAAACAATGCAGTATCATCCAAGTTTCCTTCATTGAGGAAAACAGAAGACTAAGCATTTGTGGATTTTATGATCTTACAATAGACTGCATAACACTAACCTAGACCCCGTCCTCACTCGGTAAGAACATCCATCCTGAGTAATCTGATCACAAGTCGACAGCGCTAAGTACAGCGCCCAAATGCATCCTGAGATTCAGTCACTCCGACTACATTCAGGGCTGATCTGGGACACTCGTGGTTAACATCTTTTAGCTTTGTGAATGCAAATGCATCCTGGGCCACAAATGAAGGAAGGCCTTCTCAGCTAACATCCTCTGAACCGCTCCAGTTTCGCAATGAATTAAAAAAAAAAAATGTACGCTCCTCACTGCCCATACATTGATAGGACTCAGCCGCAATATCAACACTGACCACACATAACAGTTAAATCTAATTCAATATTAGATCTGCGGGCCACCCATTTGCCCCTTCCTGACTCTGCTTGCTGTATCTCACACCGACATGTCTGTAAATTCGGGGAAGAGAGATCTGATAACAACTGGTCAAGGGAAACGCACTTGTGCCAGATGTGAAAAAAACTACAAACTTAGCTCACCTTATGAAGAGCCTCCACCACACGCACCACATCGTAGAAGATGACGATGGCCTCGCGCTCGCTCAGTCGCTTCTCCTTTATGACGTAATGCTGGAGGTTTATTAGATCTGCTGTTTTGTCACTGAAGTCATGTGCACATAGGCAGTCCAGCACGAGGCAGATCCGCTTCTTCATCTTGCGCACTTTGTTGGCCTCCATGTCCTCCACTATTTCGTAGGCTCGATCCTGCGTGACAACAAGGAAGAAGAATGTGAGAAAACGATCTTCAGTTCAGGAACTTACTCCCTTGCCTCTATTCCAGAAGCACTTTCCTGTATGTCCAATCAATGTAAAGTGGGGCTTACATGAATGCATCCAACTGAATGGATTCCTGTATTATAATAATGGAGCTGATTCATTCAGCTTAGACGTACATAGATTCAAGCAGGGCAGAGGGTATCAATCAACAGCCTGCATGTAGCCGGAGGGAATAAGACGCATCTACTCCTCCATAGTGGATGGTGAAGCTGGGTGATGGAGAGTGAACAGCAAAGGTCATTCCTCTTCTTCAACTCTTATCGGAGTCACCACTTCTTATTGATTTCTATATCAGGTTGTCAGTTTTATTTTTTTTAGGGCACTCCGCACCTCTGAAACTCGTTCTCTCACAGAGGAGATGCACTATAATAATCCAATCAATATTGAAGGCCTAAATGAATCAGCGTGAATGGCTCGATGCAGCTATTTTGAGAACACCGGCAGAGTGGAACAGACAGGATGTGAATGAGAGAGAGACAAAGACCGAAAAAAGAAATAGAGAGAGAGAAGGCAGATGGAACAATAACAAAGTTAGCGGAAGAGACAGACGGGAAGACAGGTGAGGGAGGAGAGCTTCACTGTGAATGGATAGCAGTGTGAAGGGAAAACAGCTGCTGATAAATATAGCTACTAATGGTACTCCCACTTTGCTTTTGAGAAGCCTGATAAAGAAAATAAAAGCAACTGGCTGGACTAATGATGAGCTAACCTTTAGCGCCATTAATGAGCTGGTAGGGGCACACCATTACCTGTTCTTAAAAGGGTGACACAATATTCTAAACTGAATAGAAAATTAAAAAAACTTCTCCATGGTGATGCTGGCGTATTCATAAGAATTATACAGAAAGCCCGCCCACGGTGCTGAGTAATATTTTTATGTAATAAATGAAAGTATTTGGCCATGTTTTAATTATTTTACTGAAAACATTCTAAACACATGTCAATATTATCATCGCTACCTGGAAGAGGCCGTGGTGGTGGACAACCCCATCTTGGTTGTGCAGTAGAGACAGCAGCGAGTACTCTGTGTGCAGCAGCATCTTCCCCTGCCTCTCCTCCTGAGTCTCGCCTGCAGAGTCCACCCGCTCCTCCAGCGTCAGGATCTGCCGTAACGAGAAGAGTGAAAAACTTAAGGTCACGAAACAAAAGCTCATAGAGGATCAGTCAGTGGAAAGACGGCTTTGCCCATTTAGTATGTAGCTAATCTTCAGGTCCCTGACAATAAACCTTTTAATGACTGGAAGCATGAGTGAAAGTTCCAGCTGCTTAGCATTTAGCAAGAAGTTACAACCAGTGGGATGGAGATGGCCAAGCAGAGTGCAGCTTTAAAATAGGGGCTCATATACCAATGCGAAGTAAACAAGCTGTGCAGCAGACATTGAGGCGCTGCAGTCACGGGTATGAGGGGAGGGCCACAAACTCACTACATGGTCGTGGGGGTTAAAAGTGTACATTCCAGGTGGGGCACTACCTTCCTCCCTTCCTTGCCCCCCCACCCCCTTCCTTTCCACTCGCCTTTCCTTGTGTAACAGACACTGGATAGCCCCTATAAAACACATTGCCCGACTGAGGTTTTGTTGTTTGCATGAGACTGAAACAAGGGGCCATAAAGTAAACACCACCAAAAGAGGGTCAAAGGTTCAGATGTCTACTGGAAGACCACGTGTATGATATGTTATTATTTAAACATGTGTTAGATGTTTGTGGGAGATTAAAAAGAAAAAATTACGAGCCCCAAAACCCAGTCCGACTTACTTTGAGCTGATAGAAGTCATCTGTGCCGTCCTTTCTGGCCAGACACTGCACTATGCTGGGCACGGGTGAATTGCCCAGGCGAGGCCCTGCAAGGATAAGAAAAGGAACAGCTGCATGACCAAAAGGCAGGCCACATGCAATAGTGTCTGTCTCACTGCAACTCATTAAAGCCTTCATAGACATGTACCCATTAACACCTCTAGTGCAATGTTTGCTTTGGCACTCTGCATTGCAAATAGTGAAGGAGTTGTGTAGTAGAAAAACACAAACGCCTTGAGTATGAGAGAGCAATTTCCAGAGAGAGGATATAACCCTGCTCCAGCACAGATGCAGACATTTCTGGTCGATGTCATGTGGATCAGCTAAATTCTTGGCATTCTTGTCTCAGGCGTGCATACACACAGAGACACCCCGCAACTCTCTACTTCATGCACACATGTAAACAGCTACCTATAGGTTGCCTACACACACACGTTAAAAGCTACACATGAAATATCTGCCACCCAGGCTAGTATTTCCATATATTTGGTGTTCGAGCAAACATTAGTAGCTTCCTTACCGAGGATGAAGGGCCCGGCTCTCTTGGCGTTGTTGCCGGATATTCCAGGACATTGCAGCTTACTGGCCCTGCCTGAGGTCTCTCCAGCCCCCCTCTCCGACAAGCGCCGCTTGGACATACTGGAGCTCTGTAGGAGAGTAAATCAGATTAGTACAAGGGATCAAGATAGCCAAGTTAAAGGCTAAGCACATTCATGAAAAATACAAACGTTCCGGTGATGAACAAAAAACGCAACAATCTGTAAACAAAAAGTACATAAAAATAAAGACGTCACCAAGTATTTTTGCAGTAATCCTGCAGGCCGGTAGAGAGCACACCGATTAGAGAACAGAAATTAAAGAAGGTAAACTTCAGGGCAGCTCCTCCCAGACTATTTTGAATATCCCTCCCACACATTTACCAACACCTCACTGTGAATGTGAGGCCATTACAGCCCCATTCAGAGTGATGGCCGCTGGTGACAAAGGTGACACCTCAGATTGAATCTCCCCAACACAAATGCAAATGGGCCACAATCTGCAATTTAAACTGAAATCATTTTCATGTTAATGTATTCTACTAACAAGAAACCAATCTTTAGACAGGGGCTTTTTTTATTTACATCCAACCACTGATTCACAAGTCCGTCTTTAGCTTTTCCGGCTGCAGTGGGCAAGGGGTTGAGAAAATCCTTCCGCTCTTAATCTGCACATATGATCTCAAAATCTGTATAGCCAGCTTATCTATGCAGACCTTCCTCTGAAAGGACATGCATGTTCCAACAAGGCTGGAAGAAAAATAAAGCCAAGCCCTTACTATGGTAAGGAACTGGATTTGCATGCCAGAAGAACCAGTGACACGGTGTGACACATCGTCATTACACAAACTACTTTAACCGCCAAGCCAGATCTACCTCCCAGAATTCGGAGATCAAGAGGTATGCCTTGTTTACTGATACTGAGTTCCTGTGTGATGAAACCTCATTTGCTTCTCGTAACAGGGAAGTGGTGCCTTGAACCGAGAGCGATGATTCACCCTGCTGTCATCCTGAGTTTCCATTGGACAGAAATGCTTACATGACCAGGTGATGATGCTGATAAGAGTGTGGATTGTTCCCTGCAAGCCTCCGACATGTGCACCATGTCAAATGAGGAAAAGTAAATAAATAAAACATATCATAGAATGTAGGCCTAGAAAAAAGTTAACGCAAAGGGACATATCTGCAGTAAAAATATCACTCACTGATGGCAGTGGTGTGCATATGTTAAAATATTACAACAGAGGGGTGATTCCGTCACTTCTTAAACTGCAAACTAGACAATGAACGAAGAGCAGCTGAATACCAAGAAACGTCGAATGTGGAACTTGTCCGGCAAATCGAAACAAACTCGACAAAATGCATGAAAACATGTTTCCGTTTCAAAACTAATCGTGCGACACTCGCCAGTTGGCGTTTTTGGGCAGAGCGGAGGCAGGACAGTTGGCAGCCAGTGTGGGCTGATATGAATTCTCACTTCTATGAGGCTTTTTATGATCCCAGACAGCAGACAGTGTCATCGTCATGTCTCTCACCCATCTGTCTCCATCTCTGCTAGTCATCACCCACTGAGTCTGATGAGCTGAGGTTTTCTGAGAGCAGTTACGACACAAGCCAGAGTGACACCAAGTCATGCTGCCAATAGTAGGAGAGCCTCTTACTCTGGAGCACGCGGAGCGATAGATAATCTGTGATTAATGGGGCTCCTGGGCAGGAAATTGTTTAAACTTTTGTTTTCATCCAACAGCCAAAGGAGCATGCAAAATCAACATGCTGTCTCAAGTGCTGCAAGATAAATGTTTTCAATCATTCCGATTCAGTGAAATAAGCAGACAAAGCTAAAAACCAAACTAAATTGCACACTGATCCGTGCACCTTGGACTTAAAAACACAAAACTGACTCATGGACAGTAACTGGACCCGAGGCTACTCATTTACCTACTAAACACCAGCTGCAGTGCTGTGGAGCCAACCCCCGACACATCTGAAAAGCAAAGGTCAACGCAGCCAACTAATGCACACTGACCTAAATGACATCAGTGCAATGACAGCACTCAGCTATCCTTCTCTGACACCGCTGCGCCTCTCTGCACAGCCAGTGATCTGGCAAGCAAGTCTGCCTGTAACTGCCTCTGACTGTACCGGAGGGAGGACAAGTACAGATACAGCCTCTGAATCATATCACACAAAAGGAGGAGAGACACGCTGCTGGTGCCCACGGGAAATGTGGGCTCCTGAAATAGTATCAGAACAAAACAACCACGTAGGTGTCTCAAGATCCACCCACCCAGACTCCAGGCCACTTGTCTGGCTCTGCAAGAACAACATTATTGCACAAATCAAGATAGTATCAAGAGGGACAAAAAAAAACTAAATGCACAAGCACATTGCTCAAGCAGGTGGTAAACTTATCAGTGGACTGCAGAGAAAGAGCAGTGAGGTCGTGTGATCCAGATCGATCAATGCACAGAGAGACCTGGAACACAAGTCGAGACAAAGAGGTTGAAGCAACTCGAAGGTCACACGCGCTTCGGTCACGCTGCTTGTCTGACATGTCAATCAATCATGTGCGGACGCATCGTGCTGCAGCTGCTCGCCACATTAGAGAAATCCAAAACGCCCTTGGCCTCACACAACTGCGGACACAAGGTCACCATCCGAAACACTTGACGAAAATAATCACGAATGCACACAGCCGGTCACACACTGTCTGGTGCCATTTTGCGGCCACGGGCTCCGGACACCGCTCGGTAGCGAGACAAGTCGTGGAGTTAACCCCCCCGTAGACGTGATGCCTTTAAACTCGTGCAAGAAAAAACTAAAAAAAACACACAACTAGCAGCTAAGAACTCGACTCACCAGGTGCAAACGTGTTTTGCCCACAGCGATTACTACCCGATGGCCGGGAGACGTTTGCAAACAGTCTCTGTACACACTGTGCGCTAATGTGGACAACCGAGGGGAGGTATTTAAATAAACACACGCAAACGTACGCGCTGGTGTTTACTCATCATGTAAGTTAACGAAACACAACTCGGCTCGGGGGGGCAGATACAAACTTATCCCGGGTGAATCGCTCAGCTGGAGCCTCCAGGAGCACCGGCCACACAAAGGGACACACGGCACAACAACGAGCGGTTCTCTCGGGGCAAACTACCCAGCGCAGCCGTTAGCTAGCTTAATGCTACGGTGGCGTGAGGTCCGGGGTTGCAGGGAGGTTTAACTGCGACTAACCGACCAGAGAGAGCACCGCCGAGGGCTGGAGGCTCCGGAGCCGCCGGGAGGCCATTTAAACCGAGCGGGGGGACGTTACAGCTGGTTAGCAGAGCCGCGGCTAGGTAGAGACGCAGCGGCCGCCGCGCTTACCTCGAGCCGAAACCGCCGGGGAAAGTCTGCCTCGCCTCCTTATATCGTGGACATGTCTCGGGTACACGCTGCGGTGGAGCTGCGGGGGTTCTCTCGGACGCTGCGGCGGCCACGCAGGGTTGGTTGCGGGTTCGCTGAGCCTCTGGTACCGAAGTGAGCCGTCGGGGATAAAGAGCCTCCGCTCCTCGCTGAGCGCATCTTTCCACAGCGACAGCGCCACCTGACAACGGAAGTGACGCACACGGCTGCTTTGATTGACAGCCGCGACCGACCAATGAGAACACGAGTGTGGGGTTTCCCCCCCCCCCCTCGGTTGCACACCGATGATGAAATTGTTTGGGAAATAAAAGTTGCAAAATGAAACATGACGTCATAGTTGTTTGTGCGGGAAAACACTTATATATTAGGTTTATTTAATCATATTTAAATACATGATTCTTACATAGAACATTTATTGTCTATTGTGTCATGTACATGAAATAATCCAACACACATGCACTTAGAATTAGCTAAAATAAGTAATAATAATAATAATAATGATAATATGAATGGAACAGTTTAATATATAAACTAAGAACTAATTTGAACTAACTAATATGTCCTGAGTTAAGGCAAAATTTAAGATAAACATATTCATAAAACAATGTTTTTATAACAATACATCCAGCCGAAGAAAAATTTAATTTTATGTCAATGTCAGTTTTAGTTATAAAGCATATTTAAAACAACTTGGTAAAGGTACAACAAGAATACAGCAACACGCAATACATAAAAAATACCAATGATAAAATTAAGATAATCTAATACAAAGTAAAATCTACTGGGATAAATATGCAAACAAATTTAAATAGTCATTGAATAGTAACGATAACAAAATAGCACGTGGAGGTTCTGTCCATTCGACCTAAGTGAAGTCATTTCTATTAATAGAAACCATAACATACACCTGCCACGTGCCTGACTATCTTTATGCACATATAGAGAGCTGACTTGTAAAACTTTAGTTCATACAAGGATCTACTGAAGTTATTTTTGTATTGAGATGATCAATATGACTCAGTGAAGCTATGTAACACGGAATCTAATCAGGGTTCCGCATCTTTGTTCTCTGGAATTCATTTTTGGATCTAACAGGGTTGCCAGTTGATTTCCTCTGGGTATGAGCGCAGGCATGATGAGTTAATGCTTCAGCCTACACCTTTTCTGTTAGTTTGCTTTTAGTTTAAGTTATTTTCTTCTGTATTCCTTTTTTTGTAAACTTATCGCTTTGTGTTTTTGTAGCAAATCCTTTGAGAACAAAGAACTGAACCTGATAATCACATTTATTTTTCAATATTTGAGGCTTGAAATTCCCCAGGGTGTCATTGCAAACCCACATCCACTGTTTCAGCTCACCACAAAAGTAAATTCCTCCCTCGTTTAGTCAGCATGTATAGTTTTGAATGACATTCAGTGAAGCGCACCTGTGTTCTCAGTTTAGCCTCCATGATTAACCTTAAAAATCCCACCCACTGTTGCCAGTTTTAAAACCAGTGGGCAGGTGTGACAGACAGAGAGGCCGACCTAAATGGCAGAGTGTTATTTGAGTTGCTCTCGTCTTACTGCCTTGACTCAGCAGAGCACATGCCCCCGGCCACATGAAACACTTGTCAGCCTGTGGCTTTACAGTGTCCTGCCCACAGTCCCACTCAGAGGAAACTGAATCATAACTCGAAATGCTGGGTCTGTGGGAGAAACAGGTTTCAGATGCTCCTCTGACATGTTTTAGGAAGTTGTCTGAACTTTAATGACTTTATGTTTGTCGACTTCTATTTTTGAAATATCAAGTGTGGCCCATCGGAGCAAAGTTTGTAGCACTTTTTAAACTTTTAGAAGGAAGCAATATTAGACTGATAACATTCTGTAATTTTTTTCACAATAACAATTAGATAGAATAATCAAGGTAGACAAATACTTAGGCCCTTTGCAAATCGTTAGACGAAAGGTTATTTTCCTTGTGAGCTCAGGTGACCTCAGCGCACCGTCTTGCAGGATGACAAGCTCTGGTTTCTGTTTGTTTTGCTGGGAGGGAGGATCCTCGAGGCACATGCTGCAGTGTTTCTGTTCTCTCCTTTGCCAAAATTATTGGGAAGACCTCACCAGAATCCTCCGCCCCCAGATCAATTCAGAGAAATGTCTCAGCATGTTTTACCTGCATGGTATGCACCTTGTCTGAATGTGGAGTGGAGTGGAGTGCAGACTGTCTGCCTCACTTTGATATCTGTTGCTATAGCAATTCCCATTGTAGATCTGTGGGAGAATCAGAGGAGTCTAATTGTGGATGGCATTCAAGCAGATGGCTTATAACAATCTGGTTTGATGGGAGAGCATGTGTTTACAGTATAAATAAATATAATCAATCACACATTTGTTTATTCACATGTAAGAGTCCAACACATTCGAAGGTCGATTAGAGATAAAATAAATAAACTTTTAAAATTTGAGGTCATCTATGGCCATATTAAGAAAGATTCTGTGACTGTTGTGAACGCGTGTTTGTCAGCAACAACACATTCATTTTTAGAAAGGTTTGACAGCTCCCCCAACTGTTAGAGCTCATCAACTACAACAAGCTGTTACAGGGTTTGTTCTATTTTTAACGATGTGTTGTATCAATACCAGTCCGACCACATATTTATTCAACAATTTATTAAAAATCCGACATTGCACATTCAACAATTTGACAATTGCAGCAATATGCACTCCTCTATACACAGAAAATTACACATAGAAATAAATAAAGTATGCAATTAACATATTTACATATTACACCGTTCTTTATATTGCATTTTTCTCTATTATAATCAAGTACCCATCAATGAGACCATTTCTGAACATTCAGAGACATCACGGCGTGGTGGAAAATGTCTTACAAGCTGATTCTCTTACCATTTTAAGGTAGGACAGGATGATGTTACATAAATATATTTTTTATCAAAATAAAGTTTTGTGGGAATTCCAATCATGATAGACATAGCACCTGGGTCCCCCCCTCCTTCATCATTTCATCATGCGAATACAGCAGAAGTAAATAAACTTCCTCTTTACACTGTAACAGAATAATCCATGATCTAAATCTGTTTTTATGAGAGAGTGGGTTTTTATCAGCCGCTGAAATGTTTTAGCTTGGATCCGGACAAAGGGTGGAGGGTGGAGTTTTTAATCCCTTTCTTAAGATTGCGAGATAGGGCCCTTGGTGGGGGTATGCACCCTTTGAATGCTCCTCTGGGTTATCTATGCAAATCAGATGTGGATCATAGACAGTAGGGTGACACACCTCAGAGCTGCATTTTAAAACCACCCAAACAAGAAGGTTTTTCTGGCTGTACATGAGGTTCCTGTGGTGTTGTTGCAGGTTCGGACAGTATACTGGTCTACAGAAGAGCAGACAGCCAGCGATGCATTATTCTCCATCCCATGGGCATTTCTGTGGAGGTGCTGGTCACAGACCGTCCATCATGGCAAGAAGGTCATCTCCTTTGCTGCTGGCGCTGGGAGACTGATCTCCCGACACTGTGAACTCTCCCATGATCTTGGCCAGCTCAGCATTGGCCTGTAGGTCCTGAAAGAAAAGGTTATCCAGCAATCACAAGGTTGGAGTGGAAATCACAGGCACTTAAACCTCATTACAGTAAATCCTGTGCGACTAGCAAACCCTCACGTATCTGATAATTGACTCTAAGTCCAGCAATGTGATGAGCAACATTTGGCCACGGAGTTTGATGATGTCTTTTTGATGGATTCGATAGTATGTGCAGTTCCGCAATATGACCTGACAGCTGTGACCTGATACAGACTCTGTTTTAGTTTTTAAACATATTTGGGGGCTGGTAAAAGGAAATAAAAAAAACTTGTCATGGCTACGAAGAGGACAGAGATGAGGACAGGGACACTGTCAACAGCCTGGGCCAAAGAGAATGTTGTGGGTTGAGCACTTGTCCTTGGATGACAGATGTCTTTTCAGGCCTTTTGTCACTAAATGTGCAATAACACATTTCATTTTCATCCACAAAACTGAACATACAATTATTTTGTGATGAAATAAAAAGTTTGTTACATAAGTAAGCTTTACCTTTGTTGCTTGGATTTTAAGGACGCCATATGAAAGCTCATCGGGTCTTGATATTAACGCCTCTCTGTTATAAAGGAGATTCAGAATGTCAGTAATTAAAATAAGTAAAATATATTCTTACACAAGGAGAATTATTGAATTTGATCATGTGTCAAACAACACACACAAATAAAAGGACTCACTCTTCTTCCTCATCGGTGGCAAAGAGGTTGACTCGGAAACCGCTGTCTGCGTTTCCTGGATTCGGCTCTTCTAACCGTCCCATTAATTTTGCCAACAGATTCAGCTCCTCCTTGGCCAGAGGGTTGGGAGCAGCATTGACCTGCTGGACCACAGTGGATTGTTTACTTCAGGAGATTTATATTTAACCTGTTGTTAACAAGATCCTGCTCTTGTTGATGGTGCAATAGGAAGTGGAGAAAATCAGGGTCACTTCAACAAATTCCGGTTCATGTGCATGTTATGTTGGCAATGTACAGCTTTAAAATATTATGGAATCAAACTTTAAAATGTAACTAATGTATTGAAAAAGCTTAATGGTGCATGTTTTCAGTAAACCAGTTTCACCTTAGTCTTCTGAGCTGAACTTTTTGATGTTCCTGACATGTGGGTTTCCACTGGACGGCTGACACTGTACCTGAAAAGACAGATGACACACGCAGAGTCAACATGCGTGTCAGCAGGGTCAAATATAACCTGCAAAAGTAGAACAAATGTAATTTATATGTTAATTTTTCATTGTGTCACCTATACACTGTATTATTACTGTATCTAGATTGTCATTGTATAAATTAGAAGCTACGTCAAATACTAATAGGCTGACTGATTTAATCTTATACACAGTCACTCGTCAAAAAGAGTTCTACAAAGTAATGTTAACTTCCCTACGCTGCACCTTCCTTGATGTAAACTGAAAATATCTAATGTAACAACGCAATTTAAATGCTGAGGAACCCACAGACACTTTATAGATAGACCAAAGGGTTAAACTGGCGGCCGTGATAGGTAACATCCCTGTTTGATTGCATGATGTTCCACATCTGTTTCTCAACTCAACTCTCGATACAGGTATAATACGCAGAAAATACCCTCTTTAAAATTGAAAACCATTAAATGACCAACTCTCACTGCACAGTCTTACATGTTTGTGCCTAGTTTGGTGACCCTGTCTCCAAATATCTCAAAAGATCCTTCCCGAGTAGCAGCAGCGTAGTTTCCTCCATTAGTGAACTTCAGCCTGTTCACTTCTTCCCCCGTGCAGCTAAACATCCTGGAAATACCAGAAACACAAACACAAATTTGTATAAGTTCACAGTGTAGAAGCCAGGATGCTGTAATGAACACGTGTGCTTGCTTTTTCTATGTCCAATATGTTTCAGTGACATACAATACTTGAGTAACTCTTTACGAGGTAAACGTGCACTACATCTAAAATTAGAATGTCAATGCTTGTTCGGTAAAACCTGTGTAATGCAATTAGCTGCAGACGTGACTACTTAACATGAGAGTACAGTCTGAGTACAATCACAAAGTACAAAACAGCAAACAGTAATGTGACTATCTCTATCATCCTTAGAGTCCAGATTGCTTGGTGGTGGGGGATACGTGCTGTTTACAGTGGTACCTTATCAAGCCTGGGACTTGTGTTCCATGAGGCACGGGGCCACTGATGGGAAGTACAAAGCGGCCATTCGAATTCTGTACTTTGTCCTTTAGGAAAATGGACACCTAGAATAGAACAGGATACAAAGCAAAAGGCTTGTGAGAAAATTTAAATAAAACACAAACCAGAACAAATTATATTAGCTGAGAAATACCCGTCCCTTGATTAGAATGATGGACTTACCCGTATATGCATGTCTTGGAAGAAGATCAGAAGAGTTTGTCTGATCAGCTGGAATTCCCCGCTACACATGGGCGTATACATCTGAAAAGTAAAAATAAACACAAGAATTTGAATGTGAGGTGGTGATCAGAGGAGTACTTTAGAGCTGGACACAAACCCGTACTCAGGTTTCCCTCTCTTCTTGTTCCTCTTTGTATAGTTATGTTTAGTTTGTATGTGGAGCCTTTCTGCTTTCTGCATTCTCTATCTTTCATCATTTGACCTAGTTCACTTGCAGCACACTTCAGGAAGCGCTGAAATGTGCATAATGTGTAATGTTGATCCCACTGAAGACAGTGAATTCACTTGTACTGTACCTCTATGAGCTGTTGATAAGTCTCATCCACTTGGCCGAGGATGCTGGGAGTGTCTTTCACAAAGTCCTTGATGGCATCCATGTGGTTGAAGGACACTAAGAGGATGTCCTTCGGCCTGGGACAGAGCAGCACCTGGTACTTGAAGGCCATGGTCATCAAGTCATACAGCTGTTAACAGGAAAACAAACATGAGGTAATTGGACTATGTATTCGTAAATCCATAAACTGAGTCTGATGGCGTATAATGAACAACAGGGGGAGCCACATACAGCGTATTCGATATATTCACACTGATTGTTGTGTTGACTTATGCCACGTAGATCCAAAGCTTCATTGATTTTATATGCAGCTCTAGTGTGCATACAGAAGATGTAACACAAACTGGGAACACTGTGCGAACACTGTTGATGGAAGAACATGAGTGGATGGACTGATGTTTAAAGAAAAACACTAAATAGTAAACAACTGTAGGTTAATATCCGTCCTCTACCTTGTCCATGCTGGCTTGATTGAGTCTCATGATGGACGCGTGGGCCAGCCTGTCAAACACAGTCCGCAGGGCTTTCTTAGAGTAAAGCTCCTGAGGCTTGAAAAGCTCCTCCAGGAACTTTTTGTTGAACATGGTGGTGATGATGTCATTCATAACTAGTGAGGCAAACAGCACAAACAGAAAAAGTCCACAAGGGTTAACCGAGGTTAGACAAATGTTCTCAGCGGCAAGCAAATGAGCTTTCTATACCACACTGTACGTTGGCCGAAACCATTTCAACCAATGCCTAATCCCAAAGGCCCGAACTAGGCAGCAGCGTGGAAAGCCATAAGCATTTATCCTACTTGTAAGCAGGCCCGGCGCTTGGTAATGTTTGGACTCCACTCAGATGTTTATTCATGTGTTGCGATGTCTTGCTGTCAGTTACTGTTGCAACGGACAAAAAGATCTGCTCCATCTGATCTGCTCCAGGGTGAGGCAAACACACTAGGTTGGTGCAGCAGGGCTGGGATATGATTTCTGTAGTCCTACTTACCCATAAGGAAGCCAAAGTTAGGGGCTTCTCTTAGGGCAGAGAACGTATGGTGACTCAAAGCATCTTGATATATCTAAAAGATCAAGTGCGATTTGTATGTTCTCATGACATGTAGAGCATGGTTTGTGACGTGCAACATATGGGCCAGTGTGGTTGTGTGTAATCTTATTAAGATACGTAGAATTTACAGATATTGATCACTGCATCTGAGAAAAGTCCCTCCGACTATTCAAAGCCACAAATATTTGCGGACAGAACTTGAGCATGTTAGCTACCCGACCACTAAAGGATGCATCAGTGTCTACAGACGAGCAGAATACATCATTTAGGAGCCAATCTTTGAGTTTCATGTGGTTCATCTATCGAGTCTCACTGTGTATGGAGCCGGTTGTTTCAGTCTAGGCCAAAGCAGAGAGAAAGACTACTGAGTGCATGACTGTACTGAAATACCTCTCCTTCTGTCCTCCTCTATCCAGCCAACTTTTTTGAAAACTTTATGAATTAAAAAAGGAGATAGATAATTTCAACATATCCTGAAAACAATCAGAGGACATCATATGTTGTGGTTGTATGCTAACATTCCAAGCATTACAGTGATATGACGTATATGATCCTATTCATAAAGTGTGAGCTGTGTTCACATACGATGTTAAGATTCTGATTCTCATTTTAGTGCTATAAAACTTAAGCATATAATCCTCCCCCATTTACTAACAATGGACCACTGGGAATTATAATTACAAATTTGTCCAGGTGCTGTTGTCTCATTCAAAATAACCTGATGTCTGTGTGAGTTATGATTTGATGAGAACATGTGGACGTAGCAAAGATCACCACCGGACTTATTCATTGTCTTTATGTGTATATTTGACAAACACACGTCTGGACTGAACGTGCAGTTGTCGCATTGTAACGTTGCGCGGTGGTGACACTTGTGTTGTTAGCTGCTTAGCTGCTAAAGCTAGCTACCTTTCTTAGCCTTGTCCGCGGGGATGTTCTGGGCTCGGAGCCGCTGGTCCAGGATGTACAGCATCTCCCCGCCGAGGTTGATGAAGAGCAGCGGCAGTGTCCGTGAAGACATGATGGACGTTTGTATGTCTCCAGAAAACAGAAGAGGCTAAAGACGCTGCTAGCTCGATTAGCATCTGCTGCTGGGATCTGTTTATTAAAGCCTCCACTGGTTGCCAGGCCACGAAGACAACAGCCAATCCGAGCGTTGTGTGTAATGACGTACACAAAGAGGGAGGAGTCAGAAGGATGTAAAATTTACTGTCAGTTTATAATATAATATAATATAATATATTTTAAATGATATACTATTATACAATACGTTACAAAGTAGTATAATATAATAGAAGAGATAAAATTATGTTTCTGTAATGTAATACATATAATATAACATAATATAATATATACAAAACAATATAAAATAATATATACAATCAAATGTAATACAATGCAATACAATATAATATCTACAATATAGTACAATACAACAAAAATCTGGAGGTGGAGTCATAAGCCGAAAGGTTTGGGAGTCACCGATGAATAAAAAAACTAATTAATAAAGGACATGTGCTTTGTTAAAATTATGGCACATCTGAACTTGTTATATAATTCCCACATTAAAAAATACATGAAACAAAATGAGTGAACAATGTAATTTATTTACACTGATGCAAAAAAAAATGTAAATCGTCAGTGTTACACAGACACACAGTATAAAGCTAAAGGTAAAAATCCATTCAACATTTTAAAATGCATATTTCATTGATTGCTCTGCATTTGGCAAGCTACAGAAAAAAAAACATTACGTCCACAGCAACAGGCCAAAAGTGACAAATAGGAACCACTGTCGAGCAGCCCAGAATGCTCTGTGTCTGGTTACTGTGTGACCTCTCCGCTCCTGATGCGGATTTCTCGTGCCATCCTGCACAACTCGCAAAGTCCACAGAAACAAGACATCAAGGCGTCGTTGCACACGGTTCCCTATGGTTCAAAGATTGCGAAAAAAGAAGGAAAAAAATCACAACATAGAATGTCAACTCCCTGTTACAAAACATGCTGCAATTCGGGTTTGTCAATCTCAAAGAACACCCAACAGTTCCTGAGTTCATGACATTTCTGTCTTTCACAAGAGCCGTGTTACTGAAGTCAATTCTTCTGTAGGAAACCAAAAAGACATAACTGCCAAACATGTTTACATTGTTTTTTAAATGTGTGACATACCTGAATACCATAGGTCAGTCTCATATGAGTCCTCATGGCTGTTATTCCTCCTGGCACACAACCCAAGCAGCAGTTTTCTCCATACTTATCCGCGGTGTAGCAGCTCAGTGCAAGTGGACACACGCAGCCAATAGCACCTGCACAATAGAAATATATACAATGACTCTGTAAGAGGAAAAGTTTCTGTGTCTCAGAAGTGATGCCATCTGGGTCTTTGGTGCATGTAAAGAAAATACAACATATCAACATGGGTCATCTTGGATTTGTACTCACAGACAAGAAAGTCACTGCAGAAGGAGCAAAGGCCCGTGCTCCACTCTCCTGTCTGGACATTTGTCCCGTAGCCGCCTGCACCTGGTTGACTGGTCACCACTGGGTTTGACATTTTGGTTTATGGAATTTGATTCAGCTGCATAGTGAAGAACATATTAGGCTGTTAGTATTGGAATAGAACAAGGTGGAAGAGCTGCAGAAGAGATGAGCCTGAACAGTCTTTCCAGGTTCCACATTACATACGACGTTTGGTATCTGTCATTTAGAAATCAATTAATGAAT
Organism: Pleuronectes platessa; assembly: GCF_947347685.1. Classification (NCBI taxonomy): domain Eukaryota; kingdom Metazoa; phylum Chordata; class Actinopteri; order Pleuronectiformes; family Pleuronectidae; genus Pleuronectes; species Pleuronectes platessa. The sequence continues at coordinate 7,143,135 of NC_070635.1, forward strand.
GATTGCCTTTTCTACATCTTCATGAGAAAAATGTTCCTGTACTTCCAGAAAAAATCTTCTCCACACAATCAGTGTGCAACAGTTCAGTTTCTTATTTGCTAATGTTGCTCAGAGATTTTTTATTGGAAGATTCTAAATATAAAAACATTATAAGTCAGAAACGTCAGAAGAAGGGTCATTATATTGGAGTTAAAACCATACAAGGGACCAAATATCTCATACAGATGCAGACATTTGGAACTTAACATGAATCCAGAACTTTTAAAAATGCAAGTGAACCTTTACGAAATATGGTTGAGCATGAGCATTGGTATCCATGAGCATTGGATTGATATCATTTTAACTAAATGAGAAGTAAATGTACTGCGAGTGGGAAAAAGAGGTGACACTTACCAGAAGAGTCTTTCAGTGTTGTGAGCTCCTCCTGATCGAACTGACAAACTGCCCACCGCACAGGAAGCCGTGACGAGCGTGAGCTGTGAAATGCTGTTTCGCCAAGAACATGCTGTGTCTGAGGATGTCAAAGATCTGTGGTGATTTTCTGGCAAACATAGACCATAAAAGAGTTTCTGTTCTTCTTTGCCGTATCAGATAGTGGGTATAATATTCAACAGCTGCAGATCGCTCTGTTATAAGCGGCTGGATGGAGATCATGCAATCAGTAAAGATCAGAAACTCATGCAGATGTGAGAATATCTCACAACAAACTTCCACAGAACAACCACAAGTGCATCACATCCGTTGTCACCTAAGTTGCAAGTTGAATCAACATGTGTCACCACTGCAAATTGTGATGGTGAGATCTCTGGAAGTCATTCAGCCTATTGGACCTGAAATAATGACTGTAAGGTTCATTTCTGACACCGTAACTTGGTGGGACATTTCACTGGATCACAATAAAATAAAATCTTTTTAGTATTCAGACCAAATAAAAGACAAACATTGCAATAATGCAACAACCTCACTTGTACATCCTCGATGAATCCATCAACACCTTTGACATTCTCTGTCCAACAAAACATTTAAATTAGTAGCCTCTCAGATCTCAGTCTAGGTTTAGTGCCAATGGAGTTCATTCAGCAAAGTTTAACACTAGTATTGCAATCGATAACAGGACTTGCTCTTGTTAGCAGATGACAAATTACCAGTATTGACGTCACGGCCGGTAGAGCATCATGACCCACAGTTGAAAAAAACCTCAAAACCGCATCTTATGGTTGAAAAGAATGAGGCTATGGACACTTTGTGTCACCAAACCAAATTGTTCCTACTTACTTGTTTGACTCAGTAACTTCAGAAAACACATGAACCTTGAGTGAGCTCAATCACTACTTCAAAAATATGAATAATTAATTTCTAACAATGTAGTAATAATCGCTTTATTCCATTTATTCTGACATTTTCAGAAATCAGACATCAACCCGCAAACATAAGCACATTATATTTTATTTTGATAACATGGAAAAGGAAGCCGTTAATCCAGATTTCAAAATACCTTAACTTAAGGTGTAAAAGTAGAGATGTGTGTCAAGATTTAATAGTTTGCCATTCACTCATTTATAGTATGATAAAGTATATATAGTATGACATCTTTTAGAGGGTTGTCGCTTTTGTCTTGGCTGCCTCTTCTGCAGTGGAGGCCAAACTTTGCTTCATCTTCAGTCTCACCTCTTCTTTCCGCTTCTGCACCTCTTTGAAGACCTGTGAAGACACACACAGATGAGTGAGGGTCTGTCCAACACCTTCAACGTGTTAATCAGTTACATCTATAGCAAATATAGATTTAAGAAGAATAATGGGGTCATTTATTCGCTACCTTAATGCACAGGGCCTTCTTCGCCAGCCAGCGACGGGTGACTCGTCTATAATACTCTGGGGGGAAGGTGTAAGTGATTCCCAGCTGCTCACACACTTTCTCAAAGGCATCATAGCGAACCAGTCGAAGGCATTTCAACATCTTTTTCCTTGTGTCAATGGCCATTAGCATCCGCCTCTTGTTAGCTTTGTCCTGGAGTGAAACAAAATCACAAGAGAATGAGGATCTTCTAAATGTGTTTCAAACGGGACCGCATGTGAGGGAGTTAGGACATTTTAATTACAAATATAACAGTGAAAGTTACACAACCTCTATTCCCAATCTATACCAGTTACAACAAAGGTGCTCGATGTGTAATGCAATGTGGAAATTTCCAACCATAACTGTGCTACGCATGTTTTCATTTCATGTGGGGGAGTACACAGGATATCCTGTACTTCACACACTCTTGACACCAGAGGAAGACAGAGAGGAAATGTGGGGATGTATTCATAAGTGAACTTTTCTCATGGTGCAAAAACATGTAACGTAAGAAGTCGACCTGAACACAGACCAAAATGATTCTCCTTCACTGACCTTGTGATGTTTTTGCAAATGCTCCTGGTAGTTTCGGATTCTTGCTGTCAAAATAGCCACTGAAGGAACAGACAGTAAAAAAAAGGATTTGTTCAAAATGGAGTTAACAAAGGTTACAAAGTATCTTTGCATTTCACTGAAAGCACTTTGTGCAACACTGAAGCAAAGTAACTCACCCTTAACTTCCACTGAGCTGCGGTCGCTCTCATCCCTCTGGACTTTTGCAATCAGCTGTTCCTTCTTCAGTTGTAGCTTGTCGCTCTGAGGACATGAGTATTTAACTACCTGTTAATGACTCTGCAGCAAGTCAGTGTGAATTTCAAGGACATCAATCTTTAGCAGAGTAAAAAAAATAAAACAGGTCAAATCACTCTGATTAGGTTCAATAACTTACATGACATGCTAACTCCAGTGAAAGAAGTCGTTTGACCACATCATCAGTCCTGATAACAGGAAACACACCGGTGTTAGAAAAGTAGCAGATTATTGTATAAATACATGAAACACAGATTTGTAATGAGGCTTAAAGCTACATTTGAATTTGACTCATTTTATGTGAGGAACAGTTTATATGTACGTTTGAGCGAGAGGTACGGCTGCATAGTCCATCCTCAGCATCGTTGGAGGGAGATCGCTGAGCTGGCTCTGAGGAACTGGAACACACAACATATTTGGTTGAAAATGGAACATTTCAAAAATGATAAAACATGGTTTGGTGACAATGCAGCCTCATCATTTACCTGTCTTCTTTGTCTTTGCACCGCGGGCATAATGTCTCACTGGTGGATGAAGAGCAAAGCTTCCTGCAACTGAAGAGAGAGTAGAGATATTTAATGTGTAGTGAGAGGACGAATGATAGAAATGCTACAAAAGGATGATCGATAAAGAACAATTCTTCAAAGTAACATGGTCTGATAAGAAGCCGGATCCTTTTCAATCAATACAGTCAGGAAAGACGAAATGTCAGCTCACTATATTCTACATGTTAGACATAGTGGTGGATCTGTAAAGCTGCCATCTCTTTAAACTATTTGAAATGATTGTGTTCCATAGGTTTATAAAAGCCTATAAAAGAAAGATTAAATAAAAAAGGCAACTAATAGGAGGAGGACCACAGATACAAATAACATTCATCTCGTGTTTACATATTTCAAGAGGAATGCTGTCACTTCCAGAATCAGTCATGTGGCTGAATGTAGCACAGCGGCCTCTAGTGTTGATGTTGGGGTACTGGTGGTGTCCAGGCTAAATGATGACCGAGAGGTTGTTAGCTGACTGTTAGCTAACTGTTAGCTAGCTGACTCTGGTCCTTTAACTTTTAACTGGCTGTTAGCTGACTGTTAGCTCCGGTCCGCTACTGCCTGTTTCCTCGCATCTCGGTCGGACTCACCGGCGCTGACTCCTCCCGGTGCTGCGACGAGAGCCGAGCTGCAGGTCCATGGTTTCACGGCGCAGCCAAAATCCCGTAAAACACCGGCGGAGGATTTCAGGACGGTCCGCAGAGCCACGTTAGTGAACATGGCTCCGAGCAAAAGGTGAGGAGGGACACGACTTATGTGTGGAAGTGATGAAGATATCACAGCTAGCGGCTCTCGACCCCTACACGAGAAGCGCCATTTTGATCAGACCAAACTAGCCGAGTGCGTAGCGGAGCGTGTTTGATCGAGGCTGGGCTATCGATCACAGAACACATCGATTGACCCAATAAAGCGAGGTCACTTTTGGTTTATGTGACAAAAACAACAGGAAACGTAGATCCGCAGCCTTTTAGATCCTCCTTAATTTAATTGAGCATTAAAGAGCCTTTGATAAACAACTAATTATTTAATTTACTTTATTTGAAAAGGTTTTAGAGGGTTTTGGTTGAATGGTTTCAGGTTGAGATGTGCTTTTATACAAATCTATCTAAAAATATCAGTGAGAATTTACTCATTTATACCTGATAACAGGCTGTTACACTTGCACATACATTTACAATACAACATTGTCATATTGACATTAATTAGTCAATGAAATGACAATGTGGGAGACAAAACTGCAACAATGTTCAATAATAAAGCTCAGTGGTATAAATGGACAATACTTTCATCTTGTGACCTTTTCATCAAAGAAAAACTCACAGATTCTTTCCGTCAATGAATTTTAATCCATTTACACAGTTTAAAATCATTTCCCTCCAACTTTCACAAGTAAATTGAGGTATAGAGCATTTGAGGTTACACTGAAATATGAGTAAATAATAGTTACACGTACGGGTTTACCCTAAGGATCACATTTGAGTTGATTTGAGAACTTAAGACATATTTCAATAAAAAGGAAAAGACAATGAAAAAAACCCTGAGTGACATTAATTTGGTCTCAAATCAATTTCATAGAAAGTGTCTCTCTTTACCTAAAATGGGCAGGAGTGGCCTAAGGTCAGATGGGTAGTCCTCCAACAAGAAGGTTGGCGGTTCAATCCTCACTCTGCCCCATCTGCATGCTGAAGTGGTCCTGGGCAAGGTACTGAACCCCTAAAATGGCCCCTCATAGATGTTGAATGCACTTATTGTAAGTCGCTTTGGATAAAAGCATCTGCCAATGACATGTAACATGTAAATCACCTCAGGCTGCTATGTTGAGGGAACATTTTCCTTTACTTCACCATGTTTTTGCCGGCAGCTCCACTTCCATTTTAATTTTCATCCATTTGTTACAGGGAACTGGTTTTCCTGTAGCACTGTGGGTAAACATGTTCGGTATAACAGTCAGCATAAAACTACATTTCTTCTTCTTTTATGAACAATTTCACGTTATATAACCACAACAATGTCATCTCAACAATGTTATAAAAATGTTTGGTAAAAAAACTGATTTCCAAAAGAGGTGATATTGTTTCACAGCTAAAACATCGGCTTCATAATCATTCAACATCAGTTTAATTTTCAGCATTCCATAACCTTTATTCACAGCTGTATGCTACTACGGATCTGTCTAACACAATCTATTGATTACAAAAAACACGGCTATCTGGCAAAGCAGTCTTATTATCAGTAAAAAATTACTTTTAGTCATTTTGAGTATCATTCATAGCTAATGCTCGCAGAAAAGGAAAGTCGTCCCAAATGATAACTTGGTCCACCCCTTCTTCGACGACACACTCATGCCCTGGACCGAAGAAACACTGCTCCCTTGGCGTCCCATCAGTCGCCATATTCTGGTAGTATTCGGGACTGAAGGACTCCTCGGTCTCCAGGAGCGGCTGCGTGGACTCAGAGCGCAGGTAGACGTTTGGCTCTTTGGGCGGAGGGCTGCTGCACGGGTCAGAGAACATCACAGTGGCATAGGGAACAGAGTCGCTGTTCGAACCCGTGTATCCAGGGATGAAGGGTGAACCACAGATGGACTCTCCCAGGTCACTGGTGTCCTCTGTGCTGCTCAGCCAATGATCATCCTCTTCTTTGTTTAGTTTCATTGGGAGGTCAAGGAAACTGAGGTGGGACAGGTAAACTGGATTGGGCTTGTCACTGTCTGGATGAATATACTGTCGATGGAAATAAGTTGGTCATGAGTGTCTTACATCTCATATATTACATGTTATTACATTACATTGCTTTTTTGACCACCTGGGGGCAGTAGAATAAGCTCTAAAACAAAGACTATACGAAGATGGAGGCCATAACAGTTACCAAAAAGTGAAGCCAAATCATCTTGATCGCCACCTGGTGGCTGGCAGCAGTATAGGTCATAAACTCCACCTCCTCCATTTTAGTGAATAGGTCCTGGGCCAAACTAAAAAGTTAAATATTTAATACATTTTCTCACACGTGTGTATTTTTCAAGTTCAAGTGTTCATCTTCCTGGTAAGTTTGTTTTTAGGTTATTTGACACCAAAAAAAAACTGGGTAACACTTCATGATTGAGATGAGATTGACTGTCAAAATCTATATCAGCCTTCTTTTACTGAAAATAGATGTGTATTGACTCTGACTGCAGAGTCAGCTGATAATTATCATCATACTTCTCAGTATAGCAACACCTTTCACCTAACACAGAATAATGTGATCCACTGTTCATATAAACAAAGTGAGTAGTGCAGCTTTAACCAAATGATGGGCTTATTGCATAAAAGCCTAGTGTGTGGTTTATTGTTTGTACCTGTGATGTCTCTGATGTCCATCTCTTAATGCTGCTATTAGCAGGATCAGGAACAATTGGCCAAAGTTGCCCCTTCAGCCTGGAAACAGAGAAACAGAAAATACATGCAGTGAGAATAAACTCCAAAATGTTACAGCCTCACAGCTTAACACAATGTGACAATGAGTTCACCTTTGGTGGTTGGAGAAACAAGTCAGGACCGTGAGAATGATCAGAAGTGAGAGTCCAACACCAGAGGCAATTAAAATCATCACAATGGTCACCGCGTCTGGGAAGAGAGGAATGCATACTCTGAAATAAATATCTGATGTAAAAAATAATCAAGCTGTGTTTCTACCTAACAAATAATGATACCAACCAAATGGTTCGATTTCGATTTGAATCCTCGACCCGTTCAGGCTCCGACTGGCCGTGCTCACCATCATGAAAGCGTCATACACAGTCACAGCTTTCAGGTCCTTCAGGATCACCCGTCTCTCCTGCGGGTCAGCATTCACAACTGAAAGACACGTCAGGCATTAGATAACATGAATAACAACATTAATAACTATAATGATACATTTCATTTCTACATCTGACAAAGTTATATAGCGCTTCACAAAAGGCTAAAACAACAAAAATCAATCAAACAATTTAATTTTATCACGTTAAATATACATTTTAATTAAAGTAAATATGTTGATAAATTCAAGATTCTTAAACTGTAACGTTTTATGAATAAGCATTTTCTATATAGAAAAATATAATAGAAAAGATTTATTTCACCAACCATTAATGGGACCCTTCTGGTCCCAGTAGAAAACTTTGTAGCTTTGGATGATTCCATTTCTTTGCTCCAGTGGTATCTCATCCCAGGAGAGCTCAATACACGAGTGCCACATCTTTTTAATTTGTATTTTTGGAACCATGGACGGAGCTTTAAAAAAAAAAAAAGGGATAATCACAGTTTCAGCTGCTATATGAGCTCAAAGCCTCAATTACAGTTTGATTATTTTCTGATTTAAAACCCTAAGCCCAGCAAAAGTCATTGTTCACGTCTACCCACAAGGGGGCGTCATTCCATCACATTTCAGATGCTTCTGATCGATTGCACAATATTTTTTTTCTTTAAGCTCATATGGCAATCTCTACTCTCACTTCTTCAAAGTTCAGGCAGTCTGACTCTCACACCTCTGCCTGCTCTCTGTGCGATTCCCCCGGCGTCTGCGGTGACTTACCCTTTTGTCTTGAGTAGGCATTAACAGTCTGAGGAAGGCCTATCCCATCCTTAAACCTGGGATACACAGAGATCCCATAGGGCTTGTAGGGCTCAAAGCTTCCTATTGATGAGAGCGAGGAGGTTAGAGTGGATCAGGGCCCGTAAGCTCCGAACAGTGTGTACAGGCGGGTCGGGCCCAAGGGGAAAAAAGCATCTTGAATAAGAGCGATTGTTTGAATTCGCGCAACAGGATGAGCAGCGGAGCAGGCAAACCAAATAAAGGTGGAATAAAACAAGATGCACGTGGATTTTATAAGGTGCAGCACAAATACTATACAACATACCTGTTATAATGAGGCTGGATTGGTTTCTGTCTGCCATTTCAAACTTGGTGAGGGAGACGTCTTCTGTTAACAGAGGTTTCCATTCAACCACATAACCAATGACACCGGAGATATCCATGTTTTTCCACTGGACCAGAAAGGCTGTGTCATCCTGAGAAACGGCTGAGATGTCTGATATCCCTGTAAGAGCTAATGGCACAGAAAATAGGTTACGCACATTATGGGGAAACTATATCAAACATGAGCCATACTCCAACGCAGCACATTTAAATATGCTAGCTGTTACCTTTATGTTTGTGAATGCGAACCTCAGTGGGGGGGGATTTCCCGACTGCGTTTACAGCACTCAGATACACTTTCTTTGCTCTTCCAGGAAGCTGGAAAGTACAGTAGCTCCCCGTCGTGGCGCACTGCTTCCCCCTTTCACCCAGCGCTTTTTGCACCGAGACGATGTATGACACATTTTGGCTGTTAGCTCGGAATTGTTTTGATGGCTGCAACAGACAAACAAATATTAAGGAGACATTTCAAAGGCAGGCCTCACACACTCAGGCAGAGCTAGAACAGAAACTACCATCAGTGTGTGACAGGTGTCAGGCAATGTGTGTGATGTGTGCACCTTCCAAAACAAGTGTACGTTGAGCTGTTTGTGCATGGGATCCCCTGATAGCTTCATCCACCAGTCGAGGCGTCCAGTGGGAGCTGAAAAGAGAGAGACGGCTGTCAGCTCGGCGGCTCGTCAAAAGCCGGTGTTTCCTCCTCCTCACCCTTTAGAAAGTTAAACTTTTCTCTACAAGACAGGTCTATGGATTCACTGCCAGAGTGTGTGGCAAGACTCAATAGATCAATTCAGTCCTGGGCTACAGAGCAGAGCAATGGGAGATGTAGAACATGACATTAGCATTTATTGAAAAGAGCAGAAAATGGAAGAAAAGGCGATAGATTGGGAAATGTTGGAGTGACTGATTGTGTCCCACTGAATTGAACATAGCCCCCACCAGTCTCCAAGGTGACTCCGCACTGGCTGCTGCTCCACTCGCTCCAGGGGCTCTGCTGGTATCTGACTCGGATCTGGGCACAGTACCGAGTCCCGTGGAGCAGGCGGCACTGGTCCAAAGGTCTGGTTTGTTTAACCCGGCTCAGCAGGATCTGATAAATGTCCAAGAGCACACAAGCCTTACAAATATGCTTCCAGACACACATACACACACACACACACACACACACACAGTGTTGTGTACACAACCACCTGCAACCACAGGTGATCATCTACGCTTTCAGTTATTATTGACACTGGTTTGATTGGCACTCACTGGTTGTCCGCTCCATTGAAGGCTCTCAGCAGTCTTGAGTTGGACTTCCAGGTTCAGGTGGAAGCCAAGCATCCAGACCTGGTGCTGGGATAAGCTCCAGCTCAGCCTCAGGCAACCGGATCTTTTGGGCGCAGCTTCCGCCTTCAGAATACTTGGTGGGTCAAACTTGGCTGAAATAAAAGAGTCATCAAAGCAGACACATTACGGTGGATCTCTCCTGGATCTACATCTGGCAAATCCTCATCCCAGCCTGGACGTCAACTGTTTAAGCTCTATCTATCTATCTATCTATCTATCTATCTATCTATCTATCTATCTATCTATCTATCTATCTATCTATCTACTACCACACCAAGGCAATTTCTTGTATGTGCAAATATACATGGCAATAAAAATAATTCAGATTCAGATTCAGATTCTGATCTATCTATCTATCTATCTATCTATCTATCTATCTATCTATCTATCTATCTATCTATCTATCTATCTATCTATCTATCTATCTATCTATCTATCTATCAATCTGTCTATCATCTATCTATCTACCTACCTACCTACCTACCTACCTACCTACCTACCTATCTACCTACCTACCTACCTACCTATCTATCTATCTATCAAAGTCTGATCTGATTGCATGCTTTTTGCATGACCTGAAAACAAAGGTAAACTAGATCAACATGCATTATGTTCAGTTATATTTCTCTGTACAAATCCTATATTGTATTATTTCATATATCCAAACAGAAACCCAGGTTTACATTTTCCTTGTGTCACACCAAACTAGCAAGGAGAGATTTCTGGCTACTTGCTGGGATGAACATGTACGTGTGTGCAACCTGGGAAACAGGTCAAAAGTCTGTTGAATGTGGAACAGATGGAATATTATTTCATCCACATTTTGGATTTGGATTCTGAAAGTACCTTCAGTGTAATGGCACTAGATTAAATCCAAACTGGGGCATGATTAGATTAAGAAGAGAGAAAAATGGAGGAGTAGAAGGAAGGGTTGTTCAGGGCCGTATATCCCTCTCATTAAACAGCGGAGAGTGGCCGTAAGTGACTTTCTAATGGAGGTTACTGCTCGCTCATATAACTCTCACCTGCACTGATGGGCTCGATAACGACGGGCTCTGAAGTCGCCTCTCCAAGTTCATTCGACGCCCTCACATATATTTTCATATCAGAGTACAGGACGAAGCCGGAGCGAGGGATGGTGAAGTGGTGGACGTCCGTCGGGGGCTTGTAGGTAAAGTTCGCGTTTGTATCCCTGAAATGAGGAAATCCGGAGATGTAACTGTGCAGCCACATTATTTTTGTGAATGACACTTGTGATGCTACTTAACAGTTTCAGTGTTTTCCTGAATCTTACCATATCTCGGTGTGGAGGGTGTACTTGGTGGGGAGGTGGGTGTTCTGCTGCCCAGCGGCCCAGCTGCAGGTCAGGGTTTCCGGGCTGGTGAGGTTAGTCTGACAGCTGAGGTTCTGTGGTGCTTCTGGTGGATCTTTCACATGGAAAAACAAAGTGAAGTCAAGTTTTCATTCAATGGAGCAGTATTTGTTCAGTTTATATACTTTCATTTTGATTTTGATTAACTTGAAAAATCACCTTTTTGGGGTTATAATGTTTTTAGTTTTCCATAACACATATCTTGGTGTAAATCTAGTGTAAAATAGGGCTGCTTCTTTTTGTTTTATTGACATTTCTGATACATGTTTTGAGTCATCTTTTAAAATACGGGTTAAAACATAGGTTTCCAGGTCTATTGATTCAAGAAGTTCAATCAATTCAGTATTGAAATTTTCATTTTCTTTAATTTGATATGTTGATGTTAGATTCAACAATTAAATCTTCAAATCAAAAAATCTAATATCTTTCCCAAATCTCTGTTTTTGTTTTGTTCCCTCGTGAACTGGCTCAACTGATCCTGAGATGAACGAACGTAGAAGAACTCTGAATCCTGCTCACATCCAGCTCTGATCTCCACTCCTCCCACGACCTGAGCGGGAGAGGTCTGGACGCAGCAGGTCAGGACGGCCCTGGTGTGATTGAAGCTCGGTATCACAACCTCAGAAACCCCGTCGCTCTGATTGGCCGCGGGGCTGCTGGGAAGGAGGCGACCGTCGAGGCGCCACTCTACACGAACAGCTTGTCCAATGGCCTGGAGGCAGTTGTCGCTGATGACGCAGGTGGCTGTGACCAGTGACCCCAGGGCCACCACTGAGCTGGGGGTCTGGATGTGGGCACACGGCCGTCTGACATCCTCTGAAAGGGAGAAGATCAACTCTTTTATTTCTTTGCTGTTCTAAAGAAAAAACATCGGCAGAGAAAGTGCAGGGGTCAGAACAGTTTTCGTTGTAACTGCGATTTTAGATATTTCCATTTAGATTAGTTATTTGATTCTGAGACACTCACCATTCTTCACCTCATTCACGAACACCACCAGCATCACAATCACTGACACCCATGCGGATATCATGATGATAAAACCTGTTAAAGAGTCAAGATGAAGTGCATTAGTCCTACATTACAAAACAATATCTCTGAATTGGCCTTTTTAAAGCAAAGCACTGCATGGTGTGAAGGAGGAACTGAGAGTCATAACCTCTGTCGCTTCAATGTGCTGTTCCAAGTGTTTGGTAAGGACGGCTGATGTGAACAAATATGTGATCTCCATTATGCATCATATTTCAATATAAATAAACAGATGCATAGAGAAAGCACTGGCTGCCTCCCGACACAGTGGAAACAATCTGCAGAGCTGTTTGCAGAACAGAGTCACAACAAACCCAAACGCAGACAGATACATGACACACTCATGAATAATAGAAAAACAGCCTGGGATCACATTTATGTAGCATCATTACACAGAGGATGTGACATTTAGAGCTTTCCTCGCCGTAACAAATGTAAATCTGAATTCTCTGCAGGCAATAAATAAGTATGCTGTTCACACTGAGTGAATCTTCGCTCCTATACTCTTCTATTAGAGGGATGCAACTCCTCGGAGACAGGAACATTGTAATTGCCGGTTGTTGGAAGGTAACTAGCCTTGCTGGGCGTGCGCACCACAGCGGATTGATCATGTATAATGAGTAGAAGATGGGAGCTTGTGAGCCCAGCAGATGGAAGCAATTCACTGGCACATTGCGTTTCTGATATTAAGTCAACAACCCGCTTCTTAAATCGCAGGATCAGTTGGGAACTTTCGTATCACAACAACAGGTGTGAGGGAGGTGGAGATGAATTCAGATATTTTTTCTTTTGAATACTCACCATTACACAAGCACAAGAGTTTAGAATTGGCTGAGCTCCGGATGCCGGACCGCGGACATGCCACAGCTCGACTGCGTCTCTGTGTGTTCGGTGAAGGAGGAAAGACAGAAACTGTTTTGACTCTGAAAAGCCAAAACATTTTGCACGGACACCAAAGTAAATGAAAAATGTATATTTAGTTTCAAAGTCTTTCACAATCATGTAAACACAACGTTTCACATCACAGCATGTGTTGAAATGACCCTTCACATTAGTGACTTATAGAGATTTTGCAATAAAGTTATGAAACCCACATCATCCCACACAACTTCAAATTCTATTTTTTTTAACTTTTATTTTTTATTTCACAATTTTTTGATTTCACAATTATAGTTACTATTATTTGTGGAATAATAGTAAAATAAAGCTTATGTTGGAACTGGTTTCCAATTCACTAAAAGAACTGGTTTTGCTAAAATAAAACAATATATAACAAATCCAGTCCTATATGAATACAAAGGGATATTATTTACCAACTAATCAAATTCCCAGCACCCCCCTGACCTGAGAATTTCTGTCCAAGAGATGGTGAAACTACACCCCCTGCTGTTCACAGTCAACACCTGCAATATCACCACCTCAATAGAAGATGTTATTTACAGTGGTTTGATTTATATTCAAGCTATAGCTTTGACCTACAATTAAATGTATGTAGACTTGTAAACTTGCTTTTGTAAGATCAGTTGATAGATTCAGTGATCCCTAAAGCAAAAAATAAACAACAAACAAAAACCTTTGATAGCGCCTAGATGTGAGGAACATCATAGCAAAACACTGCGTTTCACTGGTGGTGTTAAGTCATTGTGGGTTTGAAGAAGGCAGCAGCAGGAAAAGCTGTGTGCTGATGTGTCAGTTGACCACAAAGACAAGTTCTCTCTACACAAGGAACACAGAGCCACTCAGAGACCAAGTCGTTGAGAAACTTCCTGTGGTCTTGGTTTTGTTGTCTGATGAGAATCTACAGATCCTAAAGGCCGTTATAGTCCTGAGGCTGAAGCATGTGGTTAACAGCGACTTCAAAATAAAGAAATTCACTCTTCAGGGTTTAATTCAACTTATTTCTTTGAGCAAGTAAAAAAAAAATGTCTGAATGAAATTGTAAACAACCTCAACAACAAGACTGGGAGGTGTTACTTTATTAATTTGTGACTTCACTAAGGCTTGCAGTTAGATCGCTGCTGTCACTCACAGAAACCGTAAGTGTGCATTTAGCAATGTGAGGGAAATGGGATTTCTGCCTGTTTCTTATCAGCAGCGCACATAAAGGCCTCCGTTTTTCTCCTGCTTCTCTTTTTACAGGGTTTCTGCTTATTTCTAATGGGTAATTGCCTGTGGCTCGGACAAAAGGCAAATTGGGAGTAGGGGGAGGGGAGGGGGGAGCAGAGGGAAGGGGGTAAAGAAAAGATGTGCTTTTAAATTTGGAGTTTTGTCAACACAACACAATTTGGCAGAGTTGAAATAAAGACTGTATAAATGAAGAGGGGCAATTTTCAGTGTATTTTCCAACCCCTGCTCTGGATGCCAGCATGTTATATAGAATAACTTTGGTGTCTCTCTGAGTCATGTGATCATATGTAAAGAAATAGTTTGCTGTAGCCACCGTTTCCTTTCCCGTTGCAGGTTTCAAAAACGCCCACCATCAGGATTTGGCAATATCCTCGACACAGGCCAACTTGCCACCATTTCCCCTTTTCTGTGTTCTTTCTCACACAAAGCCCTGTGCCTTCAGATAAGGATTTTGAAAAGGTGTCAAAGAATTCTTTACATTTGTTTGCGACCACAGACATTTGTTAGTCATTGAACCGTTTCTCCATAGTCAGACACAGTGAACTTTTGTGTCAGCAGTTGTAAAACTCCAAACGTCTAAATACGACCAAAGGAGTCTGTTTCACATCCTCTTTTCAAATGGATGAACAGAGCATAAATATGTTTTCCTTCCTGAGCAAATGGATATTCCTTCCATAGTTACACTCTAGCTATTAAAATAAAGCAAATTACTGTTTTCTAGGGAAGTCAAATCAAAACTTAGATTTAAGGTTAAATTTGGCACTTTTTAATAACATCTCAAATATTTTTTTTAAAGAGGATTAGCTTATACGAGAATTTAATCTTGAATATTCATTATTTGAAACTCCTCTGTAGCTTTTGTGTTTCAAAAATACAAAATATATATAAAATGTTACATATACAAATATAAAGAACAGCCCAAAACACCCAATAACAAGTGTTTTGAATATTAGTAAGTCATTAAATATGATTAGATCACAACTATCCATGAAGAACCTGCGTCATCCAAATTTTGCAAAGTTTTCCTTTTCAATCTGGCTCAAGTATCAAAATGAAGGTTGCAGAAAAATCACTTGAGGTGAAAACAAAGGAGATGCAGAGGGTTGCCACTCACCACACAGCAGCTGCAGCAGACCCAGAAAGACAAGGAGCTCTCATCAGCCCTGATAGCAGCAGATGAAAGAGTGTGGCTCAAAACAACACAGATTGGAGGACGTGTGTGTTTAGTGTGTGTGTGGTGTGTCAGCCAAGCAGCAGCAGCATCAACATCCTTGTTTTGAGTTTGTGAAACTTCACTCTTTTCCAGGAAGGAACACGTGACTGAAGGGGCCCAAGCTATGGGACGGATCCTTCGTGTGTTGATAGAATTCAGGGCTTTCACGAAAAGATGAGAGTTTGAAAGTTCAGGGGGAAAAAAAATCGAATCTGGTACGAATTCCAAAAATTCCTTAGAGCCTCCACATGAGGTCATGTTTTCAGCCCAGTCCGATTGTTTGATAAATGGTTTGTATGTTTGCTTGTGAGCAAGATTACACCAAAACTACTGGATGAATTTACACAAAACTTAATAAATGGAGGTTGTTTGATTCAGAGAAGCACCCATTAAATATTGATCCAGATCAGAGAGCAGATCCAGGATTCAGCTAATAATAATAATATTAATAATGATACTAAAAATAATAAAACAATTGATAAACTTTAATTAATAGTGAGCTTATTTACATTACTAAGTGCTTTACAGTGGCAAAAAATAGCAACAACTTGTCATGAGATCATGAGCAATGACACTGCATACTTGATGAATGAATAATGAATAATTATGTTATTTTCTAAAAAATTGAATAATGTTCTATATAGGTACAAGATGTCCCTTTACAAATACACATTAAGAATTATTTTATTCTATTTTATTTAAAAAGTACATGTACAAAAACAATGCTATGGGTGGGTGAGCCGCCTGTGGCAAGATGGCCGCCATGTGCGGATGTTCGACTCCGTTGGCCGGAAACGCGGACGAGAAATCTAGCCTTTATATATATATATATGCTATTCACCATTTCCCACTTAGTCACCAGATCACCTTTATTAAAATGGAATGGGTAAAAACAATGTGATGCATTTATAAATTGTTCCAAGACATCCCTGACACCTCTGAGCAGATCTTCTCTCCGAAGGTCGATCCAGAGCCTCGGGCCCCGACTGCAAACGCCCCTGAATGGTCTTTCACCACGAGGTGTTAATACGGCGGCTGTCAAAATGCCCTGCGGCGTGACCCCGGGGAGCCGTCTGGAGGAATGCGGTGAGCGTGGTTCAGCCTGACCCCTCTGTGCTCGCAGCGCCGCCATCTCCATCCCCGCGCCTGTCCGAGCGTTTGTCAGCATGGTAATACAACACGCTTTTAAATGTGATTGTAAGCTGTGCTTAGACACCCCCCACACACACACACTCCTCCCCCCAAGGGCACTCGAAACAACTTGCCATATCGCGTTTATTAGCTTATTAAATTATGAAACGATTCTCCGGCCGAGGCTTGATTTCCAACGGGTGCACGAGGGCGAGCCGAGTGAGCTCACCCACTCAACTTTTAATCTCACAGCTGCATCCCCTGCTCGGTCGCTCTGCCGCCCTCATGACACACAATGGAAGCTGTAACTGTTAATCAAGTGGTGGCTGCAGGAGCAAATAAACGCACACGGCGGTAGGTTCCTGAATAGGTTTCAAAAGGAGAACGAGGGAAAGCGAGCACTAATTAAAAATACATTAAGTGGTTATCATACGTTGACATATTTTGCTTGATCTTTTTTCCCCTAATCAGCAGTAATGAACACAGTGTTCTCCATCTACTGGGTATTACATGCCACGTTTCACTGAGCAGTAAAATTAGCTGAGGGCCCCGGAGCTAAGTTGAAGTGATGAAGCTTTGCTAGGTTTGATTACGGTTCTTGTACTGTACTTAATAGAACGCTGTCTCCTCTTTAGAATCCCACTCACATTAGAGATGTGACTAACCCCCGAAATTAGTCACCGCTGGAAATATCCCCTCGTATCTATCTGCCGCTGCACACACAATTACTGTAGTTAACTGCAATCACAACCGCTGTAATCACGGCCCCTGCTAATCACAGATGCCCACATTCAAATCTAAAAATATTTAGGGCACACTCTTAAACTGCACCCTTCTGTTGAACAATTGCTTCTCCCCACTGCTCCACTCAACCCCATTAAGTCAAAATGAACACACTCTGTGTTCGGTGTTTGCGATAATAAAGCTGCAAAAGTTGTGCCTGAAAGTTGTCGAGTCAGCACCGGAACAGAGGAGTCAGACATTGGTGGAGAACAGCTTCACCTGAACCAGTGTTTATCTTTGGATGAAAACTTCAGTGACCAACAAAAACCTTTTAGTACAATAGCTGGTAAAAAAAAGGGTTATATATTTCCAGGCTCCAAAAACTGGGCCTTTTCTGGTAAAGAGCAAAACCTACTAAGAGAGAACAGACAACATCCTTAGTGTCTTTTAAATCTATTAAATATAATTGTTACCATTATGATTAAATGCATTTTATTAGAAGGTTTTAATGAACGTTTGACATATGTCACCAAAGTACTAAGAACAAGTGTGTTGGGTAAACTAAACTTAGAATATATGTTATGTGGTATTTCATAGTAGTTGTGAAAACACTGTCATTTTTAAAAAGGTTTATGTGGAACTAAAGCATTTCACTCAAGTGTCCACTTACTCACTTACCAGCTTTGAAACAGGAAATGAATCATCTCTGGGACAAAGGGATCCAGGCCAAAATGGAATCGGTTCTTTCTTGGCCCATTTTCCGTCCTTGGACCAAATTGAGTGGAAATCTGTTCAGCAGTTTTCAAGTAATCCTGCTGTACAACAAACCAACAATTGAAAATCAACCAATCAACCAACCAACAAACAACTGACCATCAACCAACCTACAAACAAACAAGGCCAAATCGTGCCCGTTAGCGGAGGTAAGGCTAATCCATATCCAGGCTGCACCAACTGCCTGAACCTGAGCTAAGTGCTAACATTGGCATGCTAACATTCTCACAGTAATAATACAGGTATGATGTTAATACTTCTCTGACTTTTCTTTTAGTCTCAGTGAACCATCTGACTGCAGCCTCACTGTTAGCAAAGCTGCAAACACACCTCCTTCAGAAAGTGGCATGTAAGCCTGCAGTGTTTGTGCTGCACGAGCTGCCCACATGATGAAATGTCCCAGATGGAGGAACCATATGTTGTGGAGAGTGGCAATGTGGAAGGTGCATGTGCTTTCATTTCCTATCATCAATGTCACAATCCTAACGTGTGTGTGGATTCAGTTTGCATACTGATCAAAGAGTCCTGCAACGTGCATGTAAGGCACATGATCACATTTTTGTATTAATATATGTGAGGAAGCCTGTGAATCTCGCTGTGTGTCACTATTATTAAAAAAATCGGATTCCCTGTGCAATCAGTTGGCTTTTACGACTGATCCTGATTCAGTTCTCTCCACAATCATCAGTCATATTCAGCGGTCGCAGTGGACGATGCTTAATATGTCTACATCCCCCCCGAGCCACAGAGCAGCGCGGCCTCTCTCACTTCACTGCCGTTTCCACCAAGAGGGCTGGTCGAGCGAGACAGTCAGACACTGTGAGAGAGAGGGAGAGGAGGGGGGTGTGTGTGTGTGTGTGTGTGTGGGGGGGGGGTCCGATTCGCGCTCCTGCTCCTTACATGCACCCAATCCACTCCTATCTAGTACCTGTCACACGCTGGCTGCAAAATGGAATTGACTATTGATTTCCCCCCTTGCCACAGGTCAGTTGTGGTAGCGGGCTGTAGTGGGCTCACTGCGAGCCCGGGGTGGGACAACAGGAGCGGAGAGGAACCCGAGGAGGCAAGATACACTTTACAAAACACACACAGACGCACACCAGCTCGTGCACACCTTCCTAACCACTGTTTGCTCCGGGCCTGTGTGAAGTGAACAGCTTAAACACATCTAGCAAAAGAATGAATTAAGGTAGAAGTGATGATTTTAATAGAAATTATATGATCAAGTTTGTCTTTTGATCTGAGCAGGAGCGTTTCAAGGGTCTTTGAGGGCCTCGGGCACAAGGGACCCTCGGGGGCCCTGCATTGCACCAAACACCAAATAAACACATGGTACCAAACCACATCGTTCAAATCCTAACACTCAAATCTACAGAGGATCTTCACTAAAGTACAGCTGTGGTTCCAACCTTTTTGGCTCATGACCCTTTTGATATAATTTCTACTTGTGATCTCTTATCAGACCTCATTGCATTACGGACAGTGTGTCTTCTTGGGCGGTTTCATTTGAACCATTTTGAAGCGGTGTGAAGAAGTGGAAGTGTGCAGTGTTTCATAAGAAGGAGACAAAAACCAGAGGAAACAAGAATCAGAGCCTTGTGGTTTACAGGAAACATGGTCGCAATGAGGAGAACCATGTCTTTGCAGAACATAGTGCTGTCACAGTGCAGTTTAACATTGACTGCCCTTTATGTCATGTCATGGGAATTTCTCAATAGTCAAGCACAAGTCATTACAATGTCTTTCTGGAAGTTTATTCTACATCTGCAGATGGGCATCAATGTACAAGACCATGGAATGGATTTCATACAATGAGCAATGACATACAGGAAAAGCAACACTTTATACATCTCCAAGCCCCTCCTAGAGAGGAGATAAATGTTATCGATCAACCTCTTTCATGTTAAACAATAGGTGACCCATATCCTGTCACCTATCTTTCCCAGACCTTTGGAATGTAGCATCTACTGTTCAAGATCCCTTGAGTAGTTTACAAACACAAAACCTCTGTTCTGTTAAGTGATTTGTTTGGTGACCTCGTCAGTGAGGATGTCACATAACAATCATGAGTGCAACCCCTGACTTCTCAGGCAACATTTGTTATCTTTCGAAAACATCAATATCAATCATTGCCCTAATGAGTAAAATTTCTATCACAGTCATTATTCATTCCTATCAAACATTTATGCAAATTATGTGACACAATTAGCATATTCATTATTGAGCGTGAGGTCACGTTGACCTTTTTGACCTTTCACCGCCAACGTCCAATCGGTTAATGAAGCAGATGTTTGTACCGGATGTAAAGAAATCCCTCCAGGCTTTTATAAGAATGGAACGGACATTAGATCCTTGTGACCTTTGACATTTGACCTTTGACCACCAAACTCCAATCAGTTAATTGTTGAGTCCAAGTGAACATTTTAACCGACTTCCAAGACATTGGCTCAACCTGCTCCTGAGATATTGTCTTAACGAGAATGGGACGAATGGACAGATGGACGGCCTGAAAACATAACACCCGTGTTTCCAGCACGGAGGCACAAAAACAAACCTGAGATTTGTGCAACAGAAATATTTTCTTCTTTATATTTTCTAATCATCTGTTGACCAATCGGGTTTATCTCTGCCTCCAGATTTGCAACAGAGGACTGCAAAATGAAAAAAGCTTTTTATTAGGCCTCCTCCTTTTTTTTTTATAGTTTGTGCCGGAGGTATTTCTTAGGCAGGAAGCAGCAGGATGTGAGCTTCACTATAAAATGATGAAAGTTCAGTAATTTCAGTTATACGATGGACATGTAGACACCAGCTGACGTCTGTATTTACGCTTCAAGTCTATTTCCTTCTATTTTTTTGTGTTAATGTTACTACCATGATTGTGTGCTGGGATCTGAGCACATCTGAGCGAAGTCACAGACGGGACTGAACCCGCTGACTTCAAAATATATCAAGTTCCACACGTGTGACTGTGGCAGCCCAGTTCACGTCTGAAACACTCTGACAGATTCCAACATCAGATGAGGAAAATGAATGTCGATGTGTTCCAAAGCACGTCAGCTAATGTGGTTTTATAAAGTGTCAGAAGCACTTTTCAACAACTTAGTCACAGTCGTGTTGAGCCCGAGCCAAAGTGTTGGAAAATGTAATTTCTGGGATGGTTAGTAACAAAACTCAAAGTGCAGTACATCATATTTATAGTGCACAGCTCCGGAGTCTCTCGGAGATAACCTTTGCAGGGTTGTGGGGGGGGGGGGGGGGGGGGGGGACTCGTGCCCACTCATGCTACTGTCGACCTGGCGAGGTTCAACACACTGCAAGTACCTGTTTCTTTAGATTTTGTACTGCCATGAATTTGCATGTGTGCCGCCAGCACAATGAGATTCTGAATAAACATTACATTTTAAAACTAGGATAGCACCCGGTAGAGCGTATATGTCCACCAAGGTCAAACAGTTCACTGATGCATATTCAGACTGGCCGTCGGGGCCACGGTGAGGAATCGTAGACTGGACTGGGGCTGGTCAGCGTCAGCGTCAGAAAATACAATATTCCCAGTACGTTTATGCCCTTATGAGAACACATTTAAATCCACTAGATCCCAATTTTTATTTGGACCCACACCAATCTGAGCAGGGTCATAGATATCAGTCCCCTAAATATGATTCATGTATGATTTCCCAGGAAATTAGTAAAAATGTCCCCAAAAATTGGAGATCTGTAAAATAAACAAACAAACATTTGTAAACAAAGATGTCAAATGATGGCTTGTCATTTTAATTACAGGTTATTTGTATTTAACCTTCTCTGATTGACTTTTTGGACGTTAGACTAATGATTATATAGATCGATATCAACATGCACCTGAATGCACACTAACAAATAACTCTGCAGAACGGAGTCTGCTCTCCACTCTAAGAGCCTGCTCTGATAACGTATGCATGAGTTGTCTGTGTCTGCCTGCATCGCCTGAAAGCTGCTCATATCCAAAGTTTAGACCTTAAAAAAAAGGAAGATATTTAGAAGATTTTTTGAGCAAACACTTGTAAAACTTTGTAGCCTAAAGCCGACAACATGAGCAGCACAAGCTCCACTGGCTACTAAGTTGAGTGGCACGACTCTCTCCACGGGCTCCATAAACTTTTACTGTGCGTTGGTCTGTGAACAATAATCCCACTGAAATAAAACCTCCACTGGCCCGTGGACCGCTTTGCTGGATTCTGCTGGGGGATGCCAGCACGCACAGCCAGTGCCAACGTATGAAACCAAAGGACTTAAAACTTTATTCTCTGATAAGACTGAAAACACTCAACAGAAATCAAGGGGCTGTAATTGTTTCTGTGTTTGTGTGTGGTCTGCAGCGTTTTTTATTATTTGCTGCTGCACTAAATGCACTCGGTGTGGCTGCTAAGAAAAAAGCCACAGAGCTATTTCCGGGTGGTGTTCCTGGTTTTGCATCTCCTCCCTTTGAATAGCACAGAAGTAGCGATTGTTCAGACCCTGTGAAGGAAAATGCAGTGCTTCAACGTCTGCACATTTTTCAGGCAAGGAGAGACTCATTCTGGGGGCAGACAAGACAAAGAGCTAAGACCCACTGCAAAGGAAACACACTCACCTCTCAAGCTGGGCGACACAAAAGCTCACGCACAATGGACGGGCAGCGAGGAGCCGACTCTGGGCACGTGGATGTTTTCGGTGCTGTGTTATAATTACAGGGGATGTACGAACACAGCCCCGCGACAGATGATACCTATTCAGGTTTTGTGGAGGCTGTCAAGGAGGCGTTGATTTAACTCTGTCTCACGGCCTTGATGGACCCACAGGTGGGAAAAGAAGCAGTTTGTTGTGGTGAGTAAGAAAACAATAAATAGTGGCACACCACCACCACCACCACCACAGAGCATGTCCTCTGTGTAAACTGAAACCCCTCCGACAGGCCCTCCAGAAAAGCTCCATCATATAAACCTCAGAGTAACACCATTTGTGTGGCGGCTGTAGCAGATTTCATTTTATGACTGTTCCTTTTATCTCCCTGCTTAGATAATTAGTTTTTAATATTAAATCAATGCGACCGCAGACAAACTGTCATCTCCTCAGGTCATGAAACTTCAGACTTTTTATTAGACTAAATATTGACTTGTATTTCAAGGGGAATATTCCAATATACTTTGGCTAGGACACTGGCGTCTTACATCAAGATGGTTGTCTGAGCTGTCCAGGGTGTAGAGACAGATGGACAGATGGGTGGATGGGTAGATGAATGGATGGATGAATGACAATCCCTCAACAAAAAGGTCATATCAACTTCTTAGAAACACTATTTGTGTGGCTGCTGTACTATATTTCATTTCATGCCTGTATGAAAGCTAATTTGATAACTGTATAGATAATTGTTTGTTAATAGTAAATCAATGCTCCCACAGACAAACTGTATTTCAAGGGGGAAGATTCTAATATAGGGCGGCACTGTGGCACAGTGGTTCGCACTGTCGGCCCAGAGCAAGAAGTATAACAAGTCCTGGTTCAGTTTGGGTCGTCCAGTGTCTGCATAATGCTAGAAAACCTTGTTGCGACCAATCAGAACGGGCAGGTAACTTCAGACCCCGCCTCCTGCAGCCCAAGTGGATTCAGAGACTCAACCTTAATGATGTAGTAGATCAATGCTTCAGGTGATAAGGTTACACTCAGCATATACTTTTACTTTAAATACCCTAAGTCTATTTAAAAGCAAAAACCAACTTTTCCTCAAGTAGAAAATATTCAAGTTAGTGGTACTTTTACTGGAGTGCATTTTTGTCAATGTATCTGTACTTCTAAGTCAAACGTTGAGTACTTCTACCACTGGTCCACGTGATCAAACTATGTACTTTTTTCATTGTTTTTTAAAACCTCACTTTGCCTAACGTCACCGAACGTGTGATCTGCAGGTGGGATTCAAATTCACCTGCCGCTGCTGACATCCTTGATGATGTATGGCCGCTCACCACTCCCCCCCCCCCCTTCCCCCCACAAACAGCAGATTGCGTCACTTTGTTCTGTCACTCATTTCCTTATTCGCGTTCTGGACGAGTGCTCATAAGCATTTCAACTTTCTGCCTCCTGACTGATTGATTTATGGGTCGATCAGTGGCTAGCCCGTACACCACCCCCCCCCCCACACACACACACACTCTTTTAGAGCCAGGTGTTGACATATGAAAGCTTTTTCTTAAATTAATCCAGCTGTGCTCCTGAATCCTGCTCGTCTTTAAAATATAGACATTTTGCAAAGATACACGTTTAACATTTGTGAGAGTTTCCCAAATTCTAAAGCTGCATTTTAACACCTAATTTTCTCTTATTAAAATTGTCACAACCCCCGGTGACACATGCCATCACTGAAAAGACCAAAGCTATGTGGAGGAAGAAACACAACCAGCAGTTGTACTTGCGAACAACAGATTGTAAACAGATTATGGGATTTGTCAAAGGCTGACCTTCTGTTAAGCAGCACCTGTGTTCAACAATGGGAGCCAAAAAAAAAAGAAAAAAGGAGATATGTTCCCTTTACAACCAACAGATGGCACTCTGGTAACACCCAGACCTCAGGGAAGACATTAATGATGGAGGTGGGAAAAAAAGAGGAGTAACACTTGGAATTATTAGGATTTATACATTTTATATTCAGGCAGGAAAGTGTGATGTGTTTTGTTCAAGAGCAATAACGCAGCAGGTTGAACACAGATAAGTTGGACATTGCTTCATTCAGTGAAAGTAGATTCAAATAGATTCGGAAATGTCCCTTTTACTTCACAAAATGCCTGTTCACTTTAATAACTCCTCACAGAGAGCCGAGCTTCCAGTCAGAGTCTTTGGTTCAACAACTTCTTTCTTTAAATCATCCTGAGTCTAAGAGCAGGGTTACCTTGAGCAAACGCTTTGACACCCGGGTTTCTGTGCAGGGACTGAAGTCGATGGTCAGGGAGCCGAATCTTTCCCTGTCTACCAAACGCGGGACTTCGGTTGATCATCGCTCTGACGTGGCCTTTGCTGGGGAAATGAGATGAAGCGAGGACAGGGACTTCTCTGCTCGGGCCGAATCCGGTTAGACCCCTGTGGTAAGTGCCATGACCTCTGCTTCGGGGCAGGGGGAGTCCACTCAGAGACATGCCACGTCTATTTGGGGCAGACTCGTCAAAAACAAGGTTGTGCTTGTTGTCGACAAATGAGAGCGACTCGCCGCGACCTTGAGGATCCCAATTCGCAAGGTCAGACTGGCCCGAGGCTCCAAACAGCGTTGGTGGAGCAACATGCTTGACCTCCTCAAAATTGGAGTTGTGGTTACTCTCCGTCTGTCCTCTGGGAAAACTGGTGTATTCACTTTGAACTGGGTTGTAAGCGCCATGGCTCATTAGAGACTCAGAACTCTTGGGTGGGGCTTGTTGATGTGCGCCTTCATCGAATGATCCCACTTGGTGTTGAGCTAGTCCGTGAGAGGCCACGTGAGGTTCTCTGTCGTCCAGGTAAGGATCAGTGCCTTCGTACGGTCGAGGCCTCAGCGGCATCGTGTCAGGGTGCACCTCGTGGTGAGCCGGTCCAGAGAATTCCGGGGCTCCATGGACTCCAGGATAATCCAAACCCAAGGCGGCGGCCCGGGCTGCAGCAGAACAACATGCACGATTGAGTTAATTAGCTGTTTGTCATTTTTATTGTTAATTATTCAGAATTTGCCGAGAAAAATTCCAAAACGCCTGCTAATTTGTAATTATGAAAAAAGGCATTAACAAAGTGCAGCACGTACCTCTCGCTGTTTTCGCACAGTACGAACCTCCAGCTGACACCGAGTGAAGCAGGACGACACTGGAAAACACAACAAACAAGTGTAACCGGCTGTAACAGCAGAGCGCTGAGCAGCTACAGTGCACTTTTATTTATAATTTAACATTCAGGTTTACAATACCTGAGAAGAACCACCAGAGGAACACACATCACTGCAGTCATGTCAGCAGAAACCTCACAGACACTCTGCACTGTTGACTTCCTCTGCAGCCGATCACAAGCCGTCACCCCGGCTTGATTCTCTAATTCCAGACAGCTGCTTGTCACAGAGACTGAAACCAGGCGGCCACTGGCAAACTGTTTCATTAGCAGCAATTGTTTCAAATGCTTGCTGGCAGCACAATCCAAGGAAACAATGGGTTTTCTTCATTTTAGTGAAACGCCACGTTTTAACACACGACAGCGTGAGCACAAGAGATAAGAGTAACCCAAATATTTATTTATATGCAGGCTTGTTATTCTGTTTCCATAGACTCGCTTGTTAAAATTAATAAATGTGTAAATAGGCCTGAGTGAAATCCTTTTGTGTGACTGGAATATGAAATATTTTGCAGTGAGAATAATTAAAAAACTCGTCACATTATAACTTTACACTGCGTGAACAGGTAGCTAATTAAAACCCATAATACAGTAGACCTGAAACCGTGATAATGATATACAGTTTCCGCATGATTACCGCAACCACCACAAATTCATAATGATCCCATTAAGCTTGACCTCTTTTATTTAACGGTTCACAGAACACGGAAAAACATTTTGAAACTTTCCGCAGGAGCGGCGGATCATTTTTTTCCTTTTCTTCATCATAACCGTGAACAGTTGCAGACAGCACAGTCAATAGTGGTTTTTATGTGAGAGACAGAAAGGAGCCGAGCTGGGATTCCTGCAGCTGGGTTCGTCTGAGCCGACAATGAAGCAGCGGAGAGCAGGGGAAGCATTTAATAATTCACCCAAATCATTTCTGTCAGGAGCGACAAGTTAAACAGGGGCTTGATTTAATTCTGTAATTGCACATTCACCTTTGGCCTGAACCCATACTTTGGTAATTAATAGGCCCGAGCTTTATTTGAAATGTGGCACAGAAAGTAATGGAATTCAAATTGCAGGTGACGTGAAACCAAGGAAGCGGCTGCCGGTTTGGCCGCTGAGTTATTTTCCCAACCCGGAGGAGAGCGATGCCAAAAAGTGGCATCAACCTTCGGCTTCAAGCTAACCCTCATGCTCCAAATATTTGTACATTATTAAGGATGGACTGACTTTGTCCCGAACTTTGCTATTTGACCCCTCGGATTTCACCACATTAACTGTTTTAAGCTTCTTTCAGATTGAACCCTGGAGATCCCCCGGACATTCTCCAGGGGGCTGTACGTGTGAATGCAAATGTCAGAGTGAGAGGAGGAGAAGGAGCTTCTCTGGGGTTTCTCCAGCCGGCCCACTAGAAAACAATGAGAATGTCCAGAGGGGTGAACGTGAGAACACAGCAGGAGATTCTCCACAGGTTTCAGTGACGTGTCTAACCAAAACAGAGATTGAGAATGAAATATCGGTGCAGATGTCAAGAGAGTTTCTGGTGATGATGGCCAACGACGGTGTCATGGTGCAGTAAATAAAAACATGTGAACTCTGCAGAAGGATTTACAGATTACATCCTGCTGCAACCCCCCCCCCCCCCCTCTCACCTGAACGCTGCAGAGATTTCTGTGTTGTGATCACGTCTGAGCTGCGTTTCTCACGTGTGAATAACCCAAACACTGGTGGTGGCTCGTCCCTCAGTACAGTCTCTCTATTTGCCTTGCACCGCCTGACATTTCCAGGGGACTCTAAAGCAGATCTATACGGACGAGGTTGAATCGCTTGACCCAAACCCTCCAGAGGAAAGTGAAAGTATAGGAGGTCGGCCGCGGCGGATCGGAAGCTCCACCTTTTCAACCTCAAGGTGCCGACGGGCCCCCACCAGCCCTCTCTCGGCTCCCCTCGGCCCCTCTGGGCCTCATTTGCGACGAGCGGGAGGTCTGCGGTGTCATTTCCAGCAGATGTTGACACAGAGAGAGAGCAGCCTCAGTGGACCGCCAAATGACCGGTGAACTCTGACACGGCAGCGGCACACTGCTCCGGTAATGGCTGCTCTGACCGAAAGGTGGATTGTAAAGCAGCGCTATCAGGATCGCGATGAGGTACACGCGCATTCGTTTCGGGCTAATTTTCTAAACTGGTGTAAGTGAGTATCAGAATCAATTAGGCCTAATAATATACAGTCCTTAGAGGATTCACATCAAAGCACATAAGCACACAATCCAATTAAGAGTGTTTACTGTTTAGATTGAAATGCTCAGCGTTCCGCTCTTAAGCCCAATCCGCATATCAGTAAACAGTATTTGCCAATGTGTCTTTTCCAGGGGTTGTGTGTGGGTGTGTGTGTGTGCGTGCATGGTTTTATGTATGAGTCGGGAGAGATAAACAGTGAGAGTGTATGTGGAAGCCTTGCAATCCTTGATGTGTTTTTTTTTTTGGTGCATTTGTTTTGCATGTTAGTGTGTCTCCAGGACATGCATCCCTGACGCCGAGGCTGAGGACCACATGAAATCTGGTAATCGGGAATTAAAGACACTTTATCTGCTATTTTAAAGCGCTTAATGGTGCTAGAGCGATTTTCCAGTAGATTCAAACCGCTACAGGCAAAAGGACATATGTTGGTATAGCAAAGTGTTGTGTCATATCTTAGGAGAGCACATAATAAAGCCTCTATATTTACGACCACATATGTTTATTTCTTTTCTATTCATTCATATATATTGCAATAGGACAGCACTCTGTAAAGAGCAAAGTGGCCTGAAACTCTAAAGCAACATTCAAGTGACCTGAAACACTGGCATACAACGAGATTTGAAAAAAATTGTAAATAATATATAATAAATAATAAATATAATAAAGGATTTAATAGACCAATATTTTGATATTAACCTGATTGAGACAATAGTAAACGGTAACTTTACAGTTTGCCATTCACCCATTCACACACACATTCAAACAGTGCATTTATTAGCAGCACTTTTTTTTTTCTATGAAGGGCAATTCGGGGTTCAGCATCTTGCCCAAGGCCCCTCCTGCATGCAGATGGGGAATACTGGGATCGAACTGCCGACCTTCCGGTTGGAGGACGACCGCTCTACTGAATATTCTAAACAGGACACTGACATGAAAAGAACAATTTCCGATCACTTTAACCTGAAAAAGCTCAAACTCAGAATAAGCAATAATCTGATGAAGACATGTAGAGTTTCAAACTGAAGTCCCACGAGTTCACGTTTTAGTCGCATTCTAACGTCCTGTTAGAGTTTTCACAGTATTTGGGAACATGGACGTGCCGCAGGTATCAACTGCTTTAAGACACTTGTCCTGGATGTAGACAAGATAGAGTTACTCTGAATTACACTAAATGTGAGCATCGTACATTGAAGAATTTCACGTTTGGGTTTTTATAACTTATGGAATAACGTCAGACTTAATGAAAAAAGTGAAAGTAATGACAGTCAATAGTCTGAATAGTTAGAATAATGCTGTCCATGTAGACGTAGTCATTGATGGTTTGAATACAGAGTAAGCAAGATAGCTTTTTTCTTTTTACTTCTAGCAACCTCATGTTTAGAGGAATAAGAAGACAGGATCCTGCCAACCTGGATTTTAATGAAAATAACCTGTTATTAGATGAATAAACGCAACTTTCTACTCTTCTAATTCTTCCTCTGTGGACAACAGATACCAAACTCTTTGAGCTCCAGGGCTCTGCCTCCGAATACCAATCAACGGAGCGGGCAGAGGAAACGAGAGACACACACACGCCCACACAGACACACACATACAACCAGCAACAGTTTCTGTGTGAAGGAAATGGTCAGAAATAAACACTGAGTGAGATATATCGACAGAGAGTGATCGTGTACAGGAGGAAGCAAGCCATTTGTTTCCACGTTACCAAATTAGCCAGCCCTTCACTTCATCTCCTGTTCACACGACATTCATTACAGAGACTTGCCTGCACCCGGCACGCTGAGCCGGCAATTTCAGACAACAATTAATTTGAGGCTTTTTTTTTGGAGCCTGCCTTTCTCATCTTTTAACTAGATGAACATGGGCTGTTTCTCGCAATCTGTCCCTCTCTCCAGGCTTTCCAAAACAACAAGAAGAAGAAGAAAAAAAAAAAACCTGCAGCCATAAAATGCTGTATAAGGCCTAAAGTATAATTAACAGTGACACCACCAGGACGGCTGCTTTAAACTCCCTACTAATTATAGGAGAACGAGCCGTCAGCGAACACTGCTTGTGATATCCTAAACAAATGGCCCCGGTGGGTGGTTCCAGCCAGCGTGCAGTGGCGTGCATTGAGGACACATTCACCTGTGAGGCCTCGTCTCCGTGTTATGGATTCCAGTTTGCCTGCGCCGTCCCACACCATCTCCCCGCGCTCAGCTCAGCGTCGGGAATTAATTAACCGTGTCTGGTTCTACAGAGGCCGGGAAACCCAGGCGAGCCAGTCAGGAGAGAGGAGGGAAACGAGCGGTGATGAATAAACATTGTCGTCCTCCTCGCAGTGTTTTTCGCCGTCCAAGCACAAGGCATCACCCTAATTCCCATGATGCTCAGCAGCAGATTCTGACAGGTTGAACTCGACGTGTGTCACATCCACACGCGGTTGAGCTAATTACGCGAGTAAATTTGTATCTCTACAAAATCTTCGGTTCTAATTGTTTGTGCATTGCTTCTTCTTACCCTGCGTGTGGCTCTCACTTTTTCCTCCATCACGTAATGAACAACACACATATTGAAGATGTGCTGTCAAAATCAGGATTCTCTCATTACATTTGCGAGATGAGGCGGACTCCAACTGAATCACCTGCCACCGTCTCAGCCTCAACTTTGTTTCATAGTCATTATCATTTACTATCGAAGGATTTAATTTGAGTATTTTTCACACTTTTCTTTATGAGATACAGTAAACAGAAACTCAGTCCCCTGATTTGTTTCTTTATTTGTTCCAACACTTGTGACTTGAATGTTACCCAGGTTGTTAAATCTCAGCGTCATCATCAAACCCGAGCTAATTAAACTAGCATAACTGTTTCACTCTGGACTTCCTTGGGCCTTCAGCAACTCATCTGCACGTCTGAAGGTGATCGGATGAACACGTTTTGATATTTGAGGCTAACATACATTCCAACAGACAGATTCCTTGCATTAAAGAAAGATATAAAAAACAATGGAGACAGCAGCTCAAACTTATGTCTCAAAGCAACTTAAACCCATTAAGTTAACAAGTGTACATGCATGTACTCAATAAGCCTCATATCCTGACGCCTGGTCTACATGTTCTCAATGTATCCGCAATATAAACCATTTGATTATTTGGTTTTCTTGCATCAAAGACATGATATCACGTCTTGACTCTGAATAGTTGTGGCCACTATATCCTATCTAACTTACTCAGCATGAATCTAGTTTTGATTCCTGGGAGCGAGTCAGCAGAGTGGAGCTCACTTCGACCTGGATCAGCTTTGAAATGCTCCATCACTGGGAGGAGCAAGCATTCGTTGGCTGTGACCCTCTGTGAATCGCCTAAGCGCCTGAAGGTGAAGACCCTGGTGGTAACGTCGGTCTGATCCTGCGCACACACGGACATGCCCTGCAGTGATGGCCCCGCTGCTGGTGTGGTAGGTGGCCCGGTTCTGGAGGATTAAGTGCTGCACCAAGTGACACACTGGGGGAAGTCAAAGAGGGTGGAGGAGGAAATGAAGCCCGAGAGGACAACAAAGCCTAGAAAGGATGAATAAGCTTAGAAAGAGGTAGTGAAATAGACGGAGAGCTGTGAGGCTGATCCTGGAGATTGCTGCAATGCCTCCATCATCTCTATCTCACCTGAAAACCTGACAATTATTCCTTTGGCTGGCAGAGAAAGTCCGGGCAGTTCTTTTCCTCGCTGAAACCTGCCAGGAAAAAAGTGGAGTGATGGAAAAGTCAAGGTCAAGTGCTCCCTCTGTTGTCTCCTCCTTGGGCTGCTGACACGGGCTCTGTCTTTAATGAAAGGGTGGAGGGTGGTGCGGGTGGTAATTGGCCTCTGGCTCATTAATGAGAGCTGGAAAGCGGCTGTGTGGTGCAACACTTCAACTATATCGATCGTATAGACATAAAAAAAGAAAACCTGCTTCACAAACAAACCTTACAGTGTTCACATGTGCTCTGTCTTCACCAGACGGCAGCCTCCAGGTATCACCTCACCATCTTTACTCCCTGAGTATTACAGAGGCTGTGTTCAACAGAGGGGACCTCTCAGCGTGACTCAGGATTTAGCTTGTCTTCCCCTTGAGAACACGGCCGCCACTGTCGCAGAAATACAGATTCAAACTCTCCACTTGCCATCACGGCTTCATTGCCTGTTTTTCACAAAGCTGCTGTGTGTCGGGAGAACAGGTTGAGGCGATGGCTGGTGGACGAGGGTGGAGGGATTCTTCAGCGGTACTCCATATGTCGTGTCATTCGGGTGCTTGCTGGTGTCTGGGTGTGTGCTCGGCAGGTCTTGGCTCCTTCCCTCTGCTCCTGATGTCTGTGCACTCGTCTCTGTCAGCACCCACCTTCCCTTCTGCCTCGAGACCTGGCACCGCTTTACCGCCCAGACACCGCGGAGGTAAAAACAACTTAAACCTGAAATTACAGCTGTGATGCACATGCTGTGTAAGATGATAATTAGTTTTCTTTTAAGTTTGTTCTTCATCGACGTCGTGCTGCACTCTGGTAACGCTCAGGGTCAGTTCATAGTATCAGAAGAGTCAAATGAAATGCAGCAGAACCAGACATATCATCATGGTTAGTCAAATCTGTCAAAACTAATAATACTAACTTTAGCTGGGCTCAGACTCTAGGAGTTTTAGTAACCCAATCCGTTTTGATTGGGGCACATCACGATCATGAGCACAGTCTTCACCGAGATGTTTCTCTCTCATGTGACCTCATGGGGAAGAAGCCGCAGACAAAATGTAGCGTTGGCATGTAGCGACAACTGGCTCTGATGCTAATCAACTAAAGCAGGGAGGCTAAACGAGCCTGGATGAGGAAATAATCGGAGCGACGTGATCAACACAGGTTATCTGTTCTTCAGGGGGGACTTGAACTGTCTGTTGTGATACCTGTCCACAGTAGCAGGCTAGCTGAGGTTAGACACGATCCAACATGTGTGGTTACTATCCAGGCGACCCCGAGGATTCTGTGTTAAGGAGGTTTAAGAAACTGTAACTGACCAGATCATCTAGGCATGTGCAGAAGTACTCCAAAAAAACTTTAAGAGACTTTAGGTTTATGTTAAAGGTAATTTATTTACCGTTTAATATAGTTGCTATGATCCCATTCAAATCGGCTTTTATAGTCATTATAAAGCAGTTATCAATGTTATATTATGCATTAGGTTATTGTACAACCACAATACCATTAACTAAGAGTAAATTATAAGTAAATATACTAATTGATAGTAAATAAGGAGCTTAAATACCTCTAACATAAACTGATACTGGACTTGTGTAATATTTTAACTTTTACAATAAGGTCATGGAATATTTTATAAAATATCGACTCATACATTAGTCTGGTATGTTTTACTAATAAAGTATTTCCTGATAGTTGTAGTTGCAGAAGTGTAATCCTTCCTTCCCTATGGTGCATTAAGCAGATCCCTGGACCATCTGGAAGCCGCGTCCCAAACTTTCCAGAGGATGCTCAGTCCTCCACACTCTGGGCGTCTGCACAGCAGTCAACAGTCATTTGCTTTTGCTGAATAACCCAGATTTGGAGTTTTTAATTGCCCAGCATCCTCGCGGTGAAAGGAGACAGTACTGCAAATACAGCGGAAAGCGACTCCGGCAACTACTGCAGCTTCACAGGGACGATTCCTTATCTGTGCTGACAGGAAATGTCAATGCTGCCGAAAGAACTGCTCTAAAAGTTACTGTGATGGACGGATGTTCTTAAAAAAAAACAAAAAACAACAACAAAACCACAAGAAAGTCCACTCAGCATAAACATGAAAAACACATACAGTATACGCTGCTTTATGTATGAAGGTTTGATGGAGTGTGTCTGTGACTCGGTCGCCCCCGTGGGTCGAGCTCCACTTCCACCTTGGTTTGACTTCTAACAGGCTGAGGATGAATAGCTCCCCTCCAAGTGAGACAGCAGGTGCAAGGTCAACCAAAATGTGTAAAACATGGCCTGCTCGGGAAAGATGGCCGTGACTCTGAGGGCATGTAGGATCTCATTCCTCACGTCCCTGTTCCCTTACAGCTACGTTTGTATACAACACATTTATTTTCATTTGCAATTTAATGGGAGACCTGCTTGTTACCTGTTGATCATAAACTATTGGCAACATTTACGTTGTGAGTAGGGAGTGCTACATCTAGGTATTGTACATCTACACCTTGAGAC
This sequence comes from Pleuronectes platessa, assembly GCF_947347685.1. Lineage (NCBI taxonomy): Eukaryota > Metazoa > Chordata > Actinopteri > Pleuronectiformes > Pleuronectidae > Pleuronectes > Pleuronectes platessa. The sequence goes on from NC_070635.1 coordinate 7,177,244, forward strand.
TACAGGTGCATCCTGCTTCAAGTCCATTTTTCAGAGACTACGATCATTAACTAAGGTGGCCTAAACATAACCAAGAAAACCATGTCATCATTCTTTATTTGATCTTGTCTAGCAAGATAGTGTGAGAAAAACAAATGAAATGCCATTTTTTGGGAGGTAGCCATAATATGTTTGTCTCAAACAAATTATATTTAAAAAAATATATAATACATAAATTAATCTACAAAAAACAATCTCTGCAAAATACATTGTTTCCTCTCATTTCAAAATGAAAGTTTATTCTATCATGTTGCATTAATGTAAAAAAAAAAAGCTAATAACTTGATTGATTGGATTCAATCAAGTTAAACTTGTTTCTTAATTGCATTCGTCAAAATATTCCTGCTATTTCAAATTTATATTTTAGAAGCAACCTTCTATGAGTCAGGGTTGTTCTTTGAAGTCATTGTCGAGACAGAAACAAAGTTTCCAGAACTTTCTCCACGTCTGTTCCCTGCAGCTGAGAGACTTTGTGCATGTTGTTAAAAAAAGACAAAAACATTTGATGCCTGGTTCTGACAGCAGTGAGACACAAATCAAGTTTTCCTGATGCATGAGTAGTTTTGTGCTTGAGTCGAGTTACAGCTACAAACAAACGTATTCTGCAGTTTAAACATAGAATTAATTTATATAACCATGGTTACAGTGCGTAACCTTCAGCCTCCTTTGAAATGTTAAACTCCAAAGGCAGCATCTGACTTGTTTTATTGACTCAATATGAATAATCATATTTTTAAATGAAGGTAAAGCAGAATGTGATATCAAAACTATATAGACACACAGAGTCCAACAGTGGTGCATGTAAAACAGTCTTTGTTTCACACTGCCTTAATCAAACAACTGTGGAAAAAAAACAATCACATCAATTAAAATCCAAATGGCCATAACAAGTTACTTTACTACAATACTCCCACATGCCTCTCTCAGTTCTAATCAGGTGTTTGTTGTGATAGATTGCTTTAGCTTTAAATAAAAGAAGAAAAACACACACACAAGCCTCTGACCCCAAAAAAATAAAGCGTTTCAAATCAGCACTTCAATATGGCAACTTGAAACGGACAAAAGGGAGCAGCCAGCGTAAAACAAAAAAGACAAAGACAAAGGGCAGATGTTGATGGTGTTGTATGATGCCCATAAAGTGGGGCATAATTACATCTGCCACTTCGGCAGTCACTGTACGGTAAAACATTTTAAATTACCTCACATAAAAAAAAAGATACATGCAAATTGCTTTTCATCATTCACCAGTTTCTCTTCTCTCAGCAACACACAGCATTACACTAAGTAGCTTTGTTTGACTGATACGTTTCCCAGAAAGAAGTAATTCCCTCCTTTATCCAGCATCTCAGAATGTGACCAGCTTGAATTCAGATATGGATGTTAATTATTTATTTTTGAAGGTAGGGTGGGGCCGCGACATGTACAAAAACACTGAAAACACCCATTGGTGTTAGATGCCTACTTGATAACAAGCCACTGCAAGAGGGAAAGTCCATTACATAGACAGCCCCGTGAAACAGCTGACATACTTTTCTTTTAACATGTAATAAACTGCTCCAATAAACCAGTTCAACAGCTGCTCAACACTTCTGTGAAGGTTCCAAAAAGGTTATATATCAGTAATAACCAGTAATTTGGTGAATTCACAGCTAATTATCAGCCCCACTGACATAGCGCAGGTACGGCAACATTAGCTAATTAGCGATAAACATAAAGAAGAGGTGAAGCTGATTAGGACGTCTTCAGTTCCGAAAGGTTTTTATTGGCAAATCAAATAATTGGACAAACTGAAACTTTGACCTGATGATGATCATTAAAGTGGTTAGTACTCATCCTGATGAGGAGGTAAATATCTGTGTTGAATGAAACGACAATCCATGCAAAAACATGTCGGGATATTTCACCCCTCAATCCTCCAAAATCAGAGCTGAAAGTAATTCCTTTGTCGTGGAGCAGGATTTTCACTTCTCATTCCTCTTTCAAAAGCGATAAGTTGTCATGGAAGGTTTTTCAGAGCTGTGTAGTTCCGATTCGGAGCTGCAGCCCGAGCACGACGGCGCCACACTCCACTTCACGATTCATTAACAAGTGAATAACAAACTGCAAACAAACAATTCAAACAACTGTGGATTTGCGTGCCTGGAGATTTCATCAGGGGAGTGATGGAAAGGTGTTTAGCACAGACATTAGTATGCAAACAGCTGCGTTGGTCTGTGTGTATGTATGTGAGTGAGTGTGAGTGTGTGTGTGTGTGTGTGTGTGTGTGTGTGTGTTTAAAGGCAGCTAGAGAAAGGCAGAACTAGTGACATTGGCTTCAAGTGGAGTTAATGCTGAATATTTTAGCTCGTCTTTTTACACTGAAGAGCGCGGCTCCCTGGAGAGCGCCGGTGATGTGCTCTGATTCTGAATGGCGATACCTGCACCTTCACATCAAGGTAAGTATGAGAAGTATTGATCTGAGAAGGAATCAATGCCACATATAAAGTCTGCTGGTGTATTATTCATACATTCATCTGTCAGTCTGTTTATCCAGCCGCATATCCGCCTATCAAAGGGTTCTCCCTGTCACTAATTGAAACCGTCTTGAATTTTTCATTCGTTGTTGCCTTCTGTACCCGGTGACCCCGCTGATCAGGCGTGTGTAAGGCAGGGATATGGTGACCTTTGCTGAGGTGTCTCATTGTGAGTCAGACCTGCACCTTCCCTGAACTCGACACGTTGATAAAAGTCCATTATCGTAGCATTAAGACAAACATAAAAGAATGGACAATAAATATTAGTTCTTTTAAAAACTGGAGCATGAGTATACCCTGATTTTATAAATGTTGTTCCTATGAATTATAAGAAAAAAGTGCTTAAAGCAACAGTATGTAACTTTAACTGAGCAACAGCGCCCTCTGCAGACACACAGCATTAAGATTAAGATACAGATAAGATACATTTATTTGTCCCAAACACATGCACAGGCACACTCATGCAGGTAGGGTAATTTAACCTCTGCTTTTAACCCATCTGGTGCAGGACACACAGACACTAGAATCCTCTTGGATTTTTGGACAGATCAATCCAGGTTCGTCTTTTTGTTGTTTCTCCGTGGAGTCGAACCAGAGACCTTTTCTGCCCATAGTCCAAGTTTCTGCCACTAGTCCACTGCCTCTCCTACTAGGCCACCGCTACTAGCATGACCTCTACTAGCTTGACCGCTACAAGCATTGGCGCTACTAGAATTAGCGCTACTAGCATGACCGCTACTAGCATGGCTGCTGCTTGCATGAATGCCACTAACATGACCGCTACTAGCATGTGGGCTACTAGCATGAACCGGTAGTGAATTGAAGTCCCACTGACTACTTTGCAGTTTTATTTTAGTATATTAAACATAGCTTGTTCCATTTGGTTACTGCATATAATCCTAAACAGATCTGGGATGTATGGTAATCGGACGGGACTCGACCCAGATCCGACTGACTCTATTAAATGTGGATGAGAACCTATGCGTGTCCCCGGTCGAGCCTCGGATCCTCGGTTCAGACAGACCAGTGGAACAGATTTTGAAGCTGCTTTTTTAACAGTGTTGCTTTAACATGTTCTACATTTAATGACTAACTTTGAATTTGAAAGTGACAGACCTCTGCAGAGCACAAGTAAAACAATTAATGTCGTGTTAGCACTTGAAAAATAATTTAATCTTTATTTACCGACAAATTATCCGACATGATTTTTTTCTTCTGATTCAATAAACCTGTTATCTGGTACTGCTCACAGGCTCCAGTCTCCAAAACACTAATAAAATGCTAATTCTTTTTGACCCAGGTATAATTTACAAGCCACGCTACATACATATTCATAAAGTCCTCCTTGCTTTAAGGTGCAATAACTAAGATATTTATTGGCTGATAGAATATAATGATCACAGTATATCTGCAGGGCTGTTTCTTTGCCAGCTGCTGAAGTCTGGCTTTTAAATCTTATTTATTTTGGAACAAAAAAAAGCCTCTTTAGCCGCGCTCATTTTTACATGCAACAAATACATATTATTGTTATAAAAGCATAACCATGCCTAGAGTGTTTTTCAATGTGCATTGTTAACTATAATTAACACATTTCCCGTGGAGGTCAAATCAATAAAAGAGCATGGATGATGTTAAGTTGATTAAAATTATAGATTCCTTAATCAATATCAAGAAAGGAATAAGGAGCCAGCTGCACCCTGTGGTATACAGTAAAGGTTCAGGGTTTGAGATGAAGCCCCTGTCCTTCAAACACCTTTCAAGTGGACTCAAAGAGAAATAAACAAACTCCCAATTCAGTAGAGGATGGGATTTATTTATTTATATGGCATATCGTCACCTGCTGCTCTGAGCCTCACACTCACAACATAAGAAACTCTTTTATGTGAGTCAATGCGAAGTATGAGTGCTACGTCAGGATCGATAGATGCCGCGGCTTCTTAACGAACTTAGAACAGATAAGAAATTAATAAACATGGGGGAGAAGAAACAGATGCATCGGCTCGGTTCGAGCGAACAAATTGATTTGGAAGACGAGGAAAACAGTTATTTAATCACAGAAACGTTAATTTATATTTTACACCTACATCGCTGTTTGTGTTAATGTGGAGAAACATTCGACTCATCGAACAAGGAGTCAACTCAGATATCCGCTGTCTACATCCGAAGCCTAGAAAAAATCGGCCATTACCTCCAGAGGCTGATTTGTGCGCAATATAAATGATCTGCCAGTGATAACATAATTTAAAAAAGAGATATGTTTGTAATTCTGTATTCATTTTTGTACCACCTGATTCAAATTCGGATCCCTGTGAGAAGGTCTTGTGTAAAAAAGCTGAAAATGAAATCGATGTAAAATGAATCAAATCCTGTTTGTATTACTCTGCCTCGTCTCTGTGTTAGATTTAAAAAAAAGAAAAAAAGCCCGTTATCAGTTTTGATCTACAACAATGAGGCTCAGTCTGTTCGGTGCGAGCTCTGCCATATGGTGCACGCTGCAAGTGAGACTGAAAGAACATGTTCTACCTTCACAGAGTCTGTTTGCTCGTCTCTAATCTCCCACGAAATACAACTTCTCGCACAATAGGAACTCGCGCCTTCAAATGTTGAGACACAGGCGGACGGGAAATGTGACACGGTGGAAAACGCTTCTCCGTGTTACCCCCCCCTCTCCTGCCTCCGTGACACCAGGCAGTGAGCGGTAATGCGTCCAGGACTTGTGTTGCCGTGCTGATGCTCCCTCTGCCCACCTGCTCGCCGCGTGCTCTCCAGAGGAAGGCCTCCCATTGCCACCGCGCACGCACCTCCATGATTTATGAGCCATCTGTCGCATCTGATGTTCCTGTCGCCTAAGACAGGATGTTCCCGGCTGGCATTCTGCACCAGCTCTGCGTGGGCTCTGCCTGGGCATGCCAAGGTCCACTGTAATTAAATTACACCAGGTGGGAACAGAGTCGTCCCCGTAACGCGAGAAAAAAAAAGAAAAAAAAACTAAAGACAGACAACGTGTATCAAAGATAATCTCTGTTTCATGTTAGCGATTCTGGAGGCGTAAATGTTACGATGAAAGAGGGAAACACCGATCAACAGAACCAAGGAGGTTATGTTTTCACCCCAGTCCTTCTGTTTGTTCTGTTTGTTTCTGAACAGGCTTATGCAACAACTACAACACAGATCAACACGAAACTTGGTGGACGGATGTGGTGTGGGTCAGGGAAGAACCCATTCCATTTTGGTGTGGATTTGGATCTGGGGTCGGATTCTTTTTTATTGTGTCCAAATTGGTTCAGGCACAATGTCTGGTGGAAGTATTCGCTACAGATCAGCAAAGAATCTATTCTATTTGGTGCGGATCTGCATCAGGATTTGAATTCCGGGATATTATTTTTCCCTTTCTTTAACATTGGAAGATGTTTTATGACACATTTTTAAGGCTTTCCCAGCAAATAATTCATGGATCTTAATGTTTAACAAAATCTGACATATTGAAAGAGCTTATTTCTGTGATTGTGAGGCAATTGGTGCAGCTTAGAGGAGACTGTTGCTCTACTAGATTGCACAAAAACCACTGTAAGGATTTCCTTGAAAAAAAAACAATAAACTGAACTCACTTATGTTACAGTTGAGAATTTGTTCTCGAGTTCCTCAGCTCAGGTGTGTGTTGCTGCAGGAGGCGCAGAGACGCATCAGCATGCACAACATGGCAGCTGAAGAAACACAGATTGGAAGAGCCCGAACCCCGGAGAAAAAGAAACAGCTATACTCACTGCACTGACACGGCAGCAGCGCTCACTCCCTCCCTTCAACAGTTGTTGTTTTACCTGCCTTGGCGCACAACTCACCGGGCAACAACAACCAACCACACAACAATTAATGAGAGGAACTTGCTGAGGTGGTCATCAGTAATTCGTCTGTATTGAAAAGGGGTAGTGGTGCGTTATGGCCCAGTCCTGTCTTGTCCTGTCGTGTGTCCTGCCCAGCAGTGCAGTGTGTGGACCTGTTGTTTACCCGTCTTGTTCTGCGCTGCCCTGTCGCCTCGTGTCTCGTCCTGTGCCTTCCTGCCTGGGATTGACCCGGGCTGATCTCCAAGTGGGTCTTTGCCGGCAATGTTGATGTGTTTTCTGTTGATCTGTGTGAGTTTTAGGGGAGTGAAGGTTGAAACTAAATCAGATTTATACTCACACTTCTCGAACTCGAAAGGTGGATCAATTAGAGGAAGGCGTATCAGATAGGAATAAATTCACCTGCTCAGTCCTGCTGCTAATTGTCCATTAAACGATCACACTTAATCGGCTTAATCGTGATTTGCCGTCTTGATTGGGTCAATTCTGTTGAGGAGATCAAATAAAGTATGAAAGTCTACAAATGGACCTAGCGCTCTTCTTGTGTTATCGACAACTCAAAGTACTTTGAATTGCAAGTCACATTCTCACACTTACACACGTACAGCGCTTCTATACACTGCATTTTCTATCTCACGCTGGTGAAACTATAACAGATTCAGTGTGGCTCTGCCTCCTGAGTCCCAGCATGTGAGTTTATTTCATGAGGCTCTACCTAAGCTTTAAAAAAATCTCTATATATGTATGTGCATATATAACTGTCTTTGTGAAAGGATATCTATTGTGTTTGAGGATGTGTGTACATATAAATGCGTCTGTATGTGTATCTGTATGCATACATGTATATTACGAATGTGTACATGCACAGTGTATGTGTTTATATACATATCTGTATGAAAGGGTGTTCGTTTTTTTTTAAACTTACTTTTATACAAGTTCAGTTGAGCCTTTGTTCAATGGCCTTATTTTTTCTTTTATTTAAGACATCCACCATTTGACTGACTTCTATCTCTTTTCTTTGTAATCGTATGATCAGTAATCATACAGATGATAAATATAATACATGTGATGACACTTGTGTTTAGCATAACGTGTAGGACTTGAGTCAAAGACCACATCTGCTCTTTCGATAAAAAACAAAAAACAGTTTGTGGTCACAGGGGCTAACATCTGGCAGCCGTGTAAACCAAAGGTACGGGATTGATGGATCCACCTGTGCGCAGTCAAAAATGATTCTCCGAGGGAAACCGACGTGAGACTTCAACAGCTTTTCCCCTGAATCAATCTGGCATCATACTGGCAGGCTGTTTCTTTTTTTTTCATCCAAATACCATGTGGCTGCGTTTGCTGTTATTCAAGCAAAACATTTTCAAACGTGCGCTTGTGCTGCCTTCGGTGTTAAGCTGCCAGGTAGTTTAACGCAGTCTGCATTGACTCAGACAAATGTGACTGGCTCTAAAAAAGAGGATTTTCAATTCAATTTTGTTCACATAACAAACACAAATTTTACATGGTAAAGTCAAAACCTTAAAAATGATAGATGATAGAGAGAGAGAGAGAGAGAGAGAGAGAGAGAGAGAGAGAGAGAGAGAGAGAGAGCGGCGCTTTCCTCGTTTTGACTTGGTTTCAGGAAGCAAACAAAAAAAACGGTCAATCGCTCTTTTTGACCTTGTTTAGGATGGTTTCACTAAAGCAAACATAATTTCCACATTTTGACATTTTGGATTTTATTCAACAGCAGATTGGAAATTGATATAACATTTCTGCAGCAGTACAGTAGATTCTCTTTGTGCGAGAGGTCGAACCTTTTCTCTACGAGAGCCGAGCAGCTCATGAAAAACCTCCTCTGCGGAGCGGCTGTGCAAAGACGCTTTAGAAAAGTGATGCAGTCTGAGTGATTGAGGCCTTTGCAGAGCAGCTGCAGCACCTGGCACCACCTCCTCCCTCTCTGCCCTGCTTATTCCCTGAATGACACCACATTCATCTCATCGCCGAGTCTTCAGGTGAGGGTTGCTTCATTCTCCTCACCCAAAACACCAGACAGGCTCTCTATTGATGCTATATTTATAAGAAGGCAGTGTCGGAGTGAAAAGCGATGATGTGCCTCAGGTCTCCTTACCGGCTCCGTGTCAACCCACTAGTTCCCCTCAGCACGAAAAAATCCAGGTTATCTGACGTGAACGTTTGCTTTGATTCCCTCTGGCACGCGTCATGTTGGAGTGTGTGTGTGTGTGTGTGAGAATAAGTGTGGTGTTGAGTCAGTGTGGGTACGATTCATTATTAAAGGCGTTCATAGTAATGAGAGTAGAAAGACTGTATATGGCCGGTGAGGGACGAGAAGCCGGTTGCTCTGAACTTGTCGAATTTTAAAATCTGAGTTTTTGGTTCAACTATTGTTGCAGGTATATCAAAGCGAAACTTTACAAGCTGAGGTGAGGTGCAACCCTCAGAAGACCATCCACACACATCCACACAGCATGGTTACAGATCGGCCATAGTGCACTACTCTAGCAATCATTGTTGTGGATTTTATATCTAATTCTTTTAAAAGGACACATTTTTCAGAGGTCAATTGGTGCGGAGAAATGAATCTTAGCAAAAGTTTGCCACAGTTTTTGTTATTTCTATAAGCCCCTGCAGCTCATTCTCTTTCCATCCAATCACAACCTGACACCTGACTTAAAACTTTAGAGCGTTCTCTTTCCCTCCTGTCATTCAGCCGTCAGTCCAGAGCCACAACCACAGTATGACCCACCTCCACCCCTGCACCACCTCGGCTCCAGACACCAGGTCCTCTCCCTTCAACGAGGAGCTGTGCATGAGACGTCCCAATATCGCGCTACATTCTTCATTTGAGTTGGTGTGCCGACTTGAAATGGAGTTCACGTGAATTATCCCCGATGGGATCCCTTTAGTCTGACACATGAATGTGCAATCAGCGACAGAGTCTGTTCCTCTCATTCATAATAATAAAAAAATCTGTTATAATTGTCTCTTTTTCATTTGTCGCTCCTGATTAAAATGGGAATTCTGATGGAAAATCACTGAGGGTGAAACATGCTGATGTCATGCTTCAATCTGGATCTCTTGTAGTAACCCTAACCCATCAGCTCATGTGAATATGAAATGTGTGTTTCTGCCTTGTCGATGTCATTCAGTTTGACTTCTCCAAATCATTGATATGTTGAAGACAGTACAGCACTAGAAGTTGGCATGCTGAGGAAGAGGAGACGACATATTACGATTCAACAAACTTCTCTCCCTCTCTTTGTTGTTTAGCCCGAGGCAGCATGAGAAGCTCCTGAGGAAACATCTGGCACATCAAGGAGACGGTTTTTTCTCCAACTCACTTCTCCACACGTAGAAAACTAACGCCACGAAACACTGGGCGCTGATGACCGCCCACAGTGCTTCCTCTCTGCACTGCAGAGATCAGTGTTCTCATGCAGGGGAGACCTCGGTGTCACTGGTGCCTGAAAACACGTTTTCAACAATAAAACAGCCTCTGTCTCATTTCAGAGCAAATATTTACCGGTCAGCCTGTTGGATAGTGAAGCTCCCCCACAGCTGATCTATGATGTTTTGGGTGTTTCAGTGATTCAGTGAGTTCCACCACCCACTAAGATTTTCTATTTACAACTAAATATAGAAAAATGTATGATGATGCTATAATGTTGGCTGAAGATGTAAACGCTTATTTTAAAGGCAAATTTGACATCTTGGGAGAATAAGGAGAATTGCCTGGCATTGCCAAATTCCCCACCTTATTGCGTGGAAAAGCAGTCATTCTCAGTGTGTGTGTGTGTGTGTGTGTGTGTTAAATTCAAGTTAGCCATAACAAATTGGAGACACTTGCAGATATCAGTTCCCTTAATATGCCCTTTGGATGAATTATTCCCTGGGAAATCAGTGAAAATGTCAAAATACCTCACAACGTTCAAGAAGGTGATGTCAAAAGTGTTCTTACCTAACTCATACCATCCTTCAGGTTTGATGGGGATCTGTCAAGCAGTTTGTGTGTAATCCTGCTTTTTAAACCAACACAACCACAGAAGTAAAAACACAAACTTCTTGGCGGCGGTAAGTTTTTTTTTTTTAAGTTGTTGTTACTTCTGTGCTCTGTGTGCTGTTGTGAGTTATGAATCATCGCAGCAATTATGTGCAGCGAGCAAGACTTAAAAACGTTCCATCGCCAAGTAAGTGACAGGCACAAAATCTATGAAAAACCGTCAGAAGCTAAAAAACTCCCAAAATTGCTGCAAATTGCTCCTTTTTAAAATATTGAATCTGAAAACATTAACACGGTGTTTGGCAGGAGCATCTGTGAGGGACGTTTTAGTGAGAGCCATTTGCAGGACGGATCGATACGCTGCCTGCCTGCTGAGATAGTGACACAGGAGACAAAGAACAAGGCTACTCCCTGAAGGAATTGCCGGGAACATGCTGTGAATGAACTTCAATAACGTCTCACATGAAACACTGACACAGGGACGCACTGCATCAGTGGAAACATCTAATGCATGGACGTGCACACGAGGCGGACCCAGGGACGTCCACAGAGTGTCCCTGAGATGGAACGACAGTGAACCTTCACCTTCACACTTCCTTCAAAGACTTTCATTTTATAAAAGTCCAGCTGTACAGGAATGAGAATTGAATACGCCACATAAAGAGAATAACGGGTCTTCATGCCTTTAATGTGACATATTTGTGCCATGTTGCTCAAAGAAGACACTTTGACAAGGCCTGTATCACCGAGGACATCTGCCCGGGAACCTGACGGCTCCATCACGTCCTGTTTACTGTGTTTCATCCCCTGTCGGAACAAGTACACACGTGGACCATAAAAACCCCTGCAACAGCAGAAGCACTATTACCATCAAAACTAAACGTGCGCCTTGGCTCCCATCTAATTACCTTGATCAGTCTGAGGTAACATTCAGAACCTTTGCTGCCAAACGCCATGTGAACGAGCTGGATCTCTGTATCTCAAATGTTGAGCGTGTTGTGTTCACATACAATATCTGTTGACATTTCACTCGAATCCAGGAAAGTCAACCCCTATGAATATCTGCACCAACTTCCACCTCAGTCCTTTAAGTGGTTATTAAGATATTTTAGTCTTGATCTTTTACTGTTTACAAAGATTGAAAACGTGTCTCCATTTCCTCCCACATCCTCGACCAACGCTGAGTTCGTCCCAGCTGTCAATCATGACGTTTCATGCCGTTTTTATAGCATCAAATAACTTATACAAATCTAACTCATCAGGAGCACAAACATACATAAATACCTGAAACGATAGGAACCATCTTTCTTCACTTATTTGATTTATATTCACAATACTGCAGCTAGCCACCAGGGAGGCGATAGAGATGATTTGGCCTCACTTTTGGGGAGCACTCACGTCGTCCATCTTTATAAACAGTTCATACTAGATGGAAATTGTCCACTCTTATAAAAATCTATTGCTTTAACAGTTAGTCAATTTGATAAAGTACAAGTTCCATTATGTTTATTTTTGTGTTTTCAATGACCCTGTGTGGACACTGGCTCCAGTTCAGGAAGCAATTATAGCCACATTTCACAGATAAGGAGAGAATTCAACAGAGATGGGCTTAAACCCCCTCTAAACATTTTCCACATGCATACATAATTATCCCAGAGCCGACGTTCAGGAACCTAGAAGGATCTCAAATTTGGCATATTTTAACTGTGACATTGGTAAAAGTCACAATAAGCCCTCGAGGAGCTTTTTTATTCCACGAGAATGAGGACGAGAGCTCCGACAGCTACACTGACCTCTGTAATCATCAGGTGGCAGAATTGAGGTTACATTTGCTTTAGGTGTCGGCAATTAATTCAGGCTGGAGCCCACTCCAGACTTTCTGTTCCCGTTTTCCACTGGAATATGGAGCTCTTCACCTCTCACACCAACCCACCCACCCGCCCATCCTACACCCACCTACTCTCCGTCCACACAAATACAGGACAAGTGCATGAAAACAAAATCAATTACCTGCATGTGTACTTATTTATAAAAAAAAAAATTGGGCTAATTTTGATAATTTTGAAAGATCTCTTTGTTCTTTTTTAACCACGCAAGATAAGATAAGATGTAATTTTTCCTCTGTGGTGGAAAAACATAATCGACACAGACGCACAATAAAAAATATCAGCAGGGGGAAATGTTGTAGGAATAAAAACAGAAATAAGATTCATAATTATACACACAAGCTAATTTTTCTAAATGTACAATGAAAAGATAGGAATCAAGGTTATGTAATTATGAAATTTGTCCATTCCCGAGATAACCTGCTAAAGGTCTGAGGGGAAAGATTTCTTCGCTGATATCAAAAGGTCCATGTGCAACTAAATTCATTTCATGACCCAAGAGAAAAACATGGGGACTGAAATGTCCCTATATTTCCACCTTCACAGAAACATTGCAGTTTGAGCATTTCAGAATCCAGGTTAAAAATAGATACGACCTTTGCTTTGCTTTATTCATTTACCCATTCGGTTTATTAAAGGACAAACATCTCAAACCGTACTTGGTTAAAACGCACTTTACAGAAATAGAATTATGTTTCTCCCTCTTGAAAAACAGAATGTTTTTCTCGTCCCCCTCAGCCCAGACGGCCCCTACACACTATGTGTGTGTTTGCTCTCCTGGTCAAGTGACTTGGTAAATTCTAACCGCCAGAGAACACAGGAGCGGCGAGGTTTGACTTCTGTGACAAGGGTGTACTGAACATGAACAATGTGTGCTCAGTGGGCAGGAAAATTGATGACAGCGTATATCTGGAGGCTGTGTACCTGCAGTGTTGAAGATGTCACGCTGCTCCTGGGGACAGCTGAGCGCCGGTGATTAAAACAGAAAAAGGACAAAGCAAGCAGCCACTTTCAAACACGTTGTCTTTGACAGCTCCACAACCTCGACACATTTCAGGAGCGCTCAGTTTTTTCCCCCCCTCTTTCTGTGCTCCCTTTGCTTCCTAACAGCCTGGGTCTGCCCCGGTAGAGACATCCTCGCTCCACTGCTGGTTGCATCACTCCCCCCCCCCCCCCCCCTCCCGCAAATAGGATCAGTAAGGGATTAGTTATGAGGGGGAGAACAGAATCAGCAATCACAGTGACACGTTGCTTTCTTTTCACCTGGAGAAGATCCGAGCGTGTGCAGGAGACAGATATCACCTCTCACCATCTGATACCCAGAATGCACACCTGCAGAAATATGGTTGACACCTGCGAGAGGGCTGTTCCCGCATCCTTTCCTTCCCCCTCCACTGTTGCCCGAGGTTCCTCTAGATGGCACTGTGCAGCTGTTTGTGGAACGTCACCCGGCACGGCGGGCGCTGTGCTCGGGTCTTTGTGTCGTGCCCGACTGGATCCACCATCGTGTTCGGAGGAGCATTTGAATGCCTCATTTCACTCTTATGCTATCTCTCCTTCTTGGTTATTTTTGTTTTTCACAGCCAATTGTTCTCAGAGAAAATTGCACTTTGGTCAGTCAGTAGGTCAATGGCAAATAAGGCGGCACTCAGTGGGAATTTTCAGCCCAATCAACTGCGCCTCTCACTGGTTTGCCCTCGTATATATTTTGGCAATGATGAGTGAAGCCCGTCCGTCTCAGCACCGCAGCGGTAAACCTCCCGGTGACTGACTGAGGAGCTTTAAGCCGAATAACCTTGATGCAACCTCTGGCAAAATACCCAAAGCTGAGCTCCAAGTCTGGTCAAGGTCATTACATTACTTCCACAGGGGGTGGGACACTTTTCCTGATCTGTTTCCATTTTCAAAATTTGATCCCATTCTGCTTATTATCCCGGCTGCTCGATGTGACCCACCTGGATACATTAGTCACCCCTCTGCAGCCCCGTTGTCCTGCGCTATATGTCACACAAAGGACAAAAAGGAGCTGTGCAAGGGGGGGGGGGGGGGGCTGAGCCAATACTTTATCTCTGCGGGGGGAAATTCATCATTTAATATCTCTCGTGCTTATTAAGATTTCCGTGTGTGTGAGAGAATGCCATTTCTTCACAGGCCAGTTTAAAAGAAAGAATGAAGCAGCGACTCATAAACAAACTGTGGAGGTGCAGAATCGTGTTCAGCTTGTCTGGGCTGATTTGTTGCATCACATTCACTGCAATGCAAAATGTAACACAGTGCACACGTCTAACTGCTGCCTCACCGACAGTCAGGCCACAGCAAAGATCATTAACAAGTAGAATTACATGGTTTTAAACAGGAATTGGAGAAATGTGAAAAGTATTTATATAGGCGCTGAATTTGAGTAGTTTTGACATACTTCTATGAAATATACTGGGGAATGAAATATACAAATATAAAATATATATTCTATATCTACTATTGGTTTCATACTATACTTTATTTCTTATTTCAGAGTTATTTCACTGACAGCTTCAGGGAGCTGTTACTTTGCAGGATAAGGTTTTACCTCAATATTTTGATGTTGTTTTAAGATTAGATGTGAAAGTATCCAATACATTAAACTCACATTAATAGTAATAAAGTAATCCAAGGTCAATAATATGGTTTTAAACCCAAAAATGGATTTAAAAAAAATTCCATGAAACCAAATCTTCCAGTGATGTGACTGAACGGCTAATAAATGGAAGGTGAGGTGATATGATAATAATAACAATAAATAAATATAATAATAATAACAATAATACATGAATTTATATAGCACCAATAGCCAAAGGACATTTACCACATAATAGATAAAGCAGTGCAAATTAATATAACAAACTAAAACCAGAACTGATCAACCTGAAGTCATTTGATATTAAATAATATAATTAGTAAAATAATAATAACACTAACAGTCACTCCACTCAATATTTTGCAGATTGTACCTATGCATGATTTTAGATGCATAGTGTTATTGTGTTCTGTGTTTTTTATTACATATAAACATTATCATCTGAATGCATATTTAAGGTTTCACCATTTTCATCGGTGTGTGCCAGATATGAGAAAATAAACTACTAATTGAATGCAGAAACTACAATCACTGTCAAAATGTAATGTAGTGTGGCTTTGTTACTTTTCTGTCTCAGCTGCTGAGCTGGGAATTGAACAAAAGCCAGTGTGGAGAGAGCGGTGGAAATGTAGAATGCCCTTCCACCGTGTCCTCGTCAATAACACCTGTAAAGTTCAGTAAATGTATTGTGAGTTTCCTGGAGTTCTCTCTGACTAAATGAGGAAAGATAGCGTTTAATACCAGGACTTGGCTACGGCTTTTATACTTTAAGATCCCGCAAATCCATCTGCAGGAAAGAAAAAAAAAAACATTTCGGTTGTTATTGTCAATTCCCACTGGAGCTGTGGCGGCACTAAGACTGCAGAGGATACTGATAAGAAAGCGAAAGAGCCTCTACACCTTATCTCGCTGCCACATTCCTTGTTCACTTAGATTCCTTCCACGCTGTCCTGAGAGGAAATGCAACAAAAAATACACATTTTCTTCTCTTTCTATTATTAACATAACAATTTCTTTTTGTAGGAATCCAGACAATGCAGCTAATACTGAAAAAGAGGGAGACTTTGACAACGATGATTATTCAAATGTGGAGATTTCCTCGTTTACATTTTTAATATTTTTTAACGATGCCCCCCCCCCACGTCTTTTTGAAGGAGCACAGTCATTGCAAAATCAATTATCAGAGATCACAACCAAGTGTTTCTGCCGCCGACGATAAGAGCATCTGCATCGGGGGGGGGGGGGGCTGACAAATGGCAGAAGAGACGCCACATTTGGAAACCCATTTCTTGACATCTCAATAAAAACAATCTGACTTTATTAAGGAAGACTAATAATGAGCCCTGTAAATTTTTACTGACTCGCTCTGCGGGTCATTAAACCCACCAGGCTAAGAAGCAGCGCTGGCGAGGAGCGGCACAGCTGCGGCGGTGACAGTGACGGAGTTAGCGGCTGTAAACAAAAGTAAGGGTCTCTTTCTGCCGTCTGATCCGAGTGCTTCGTCTCAGACAGCCGATGTAATGGGGGTTATACACAACCCCGCGCACACACTGGGAGTCACCTTGCCAGCGAGCAGAATTTGTCTGGCTCAGTGATCTAGCTGCACTCGTGACACGGCAGGAACCCGTCGTCATATACACATCCTGCAGCTCTGTGGCAGAGGTGGTTTACACCGGGTGAGACACTTTTATCTGCTACCAGCGTTCAATATGACTGACTGCGTCTGTCCAAACTGTGCATAGCTCATTGGGCACATCAAACCGCAAGCGTTCTCTAAGTCCACTCGTGTGCATGCCTCCACCTAACGGCATACATCAGGTCTCACTCAGAATCGACTTAAATGCTCGTCGCAGCGAGAGAAGGGTTCAGAATCATTTCCTACCGGCAACAGAAAATAATTTCACTCCCACTCGAACACGCCGAAGATGAGAGCAAACAAGTGGATCAAGCCGAGACGCGGTGATATTTTTGGGCGGCAGCCATCTTCCTGTCAGGATCAAAGAGAAGTGGCTGTGTCTTCTGCCCCCCCGGGCTTTCCATCAACAGCTCCTTACGTCTCCGAGGGGATAATCGGAAAGGTGCGCGTCACATTTGCTCTTGTGGTTTGGTTTCATGCAAAAAGCCACATGTGAATAATCAAACACACAGAAACATGGCATGTTCAACAGCCGATTGGCTTTTCAGCACTGATGTGGTGCCATTCAAATCAGGCATAGACCCTATCAGGACACATGTGTTGTTGTAATGCCCTTTTCCAGGCTCAGGACGTGGAGTCGTTCCTCTTCGGCCACGTCGTAGACCACGGAGGCTGAAACGAAATGATCAATGGATGATTTCAATGATCAGAGTTCACCAGCTTTTCCCGCCCTTCCTGCTGTTGCCCATAGCAACAGAGTCGAGGTTGGACACGGCGAGAAAGTTTTAATGATGCTAGATTTTGTTCGGTTGAGCTGAAGCCTGAAACTCAAGCAGTGGACATCTAGTCGCGTACCGGTGCCATTACCTCTTTGAAAAACTGTTTGTCGCTGAAGCATAGTGAATCCTGGGAGAAGTTGGGATGGAGCGGATCCACCTATTTCTCATTTCTCAGAGATGATAGGACGGATTTATCTGCCACATGGAGCCATGGACATGGGACTGTTTAGTCGCACCGCTGTGACGCAATCGGTTCTTCAATGAAGCCTCCAAAGGATACCCCACAGTTCAGCTAGCATTGTTCTCGGACTATCATCCATCTAAACTTTGAGGTTCACAAGGGGAGCTGGAGTGTGGGAGTTAGCCAAAGAACAAGGAGACCATTCAAACTCCACACAAAGAACCAGGATTCAAACAATAACCCTTCATCCTATGAGGTAACCTTGCTAACCACCGCACCCCCGCGCCACACCCCTGAGTATCACGTTTAATAAAAGTCTGTCTCTTCACAAACCTCCCCGCAGCGGTCGCACATCTAACAGCGCGGCGCTGGCTGGTGTCATCTGAGTGGAAGGGCTTCACCACGCTTCGAGCTTAATGAACTAAACACAGATTACTTCACGGCAAACTCAGAGTTTACACTGCAGGCGCTGCGGAGACTCTTATCTCCTCATTAATAGATAAACAGATCCGAGACGTGATTGGCTGCGGCGTCCTGGAGGGATGTGTCTGGGACGTTCATTAGCTTCGCCCCCCCAACATTTCTTTTATGATTAAAGAGGGTTATTGGAAATGTATGAAAAACTGTTTTCAGGTGTTTGCTTGTTGAACTCCGTGAATAATCCTAATTGGACGGCAAATAGCTACCTGCTGCTCCATTTCCCACCGCGGTTAAGGACAATCTTCAAAAGGCGGCGAACGCAAATGTGTCTCCGCTGTGCGAGTCGCTCACCGGCCCCCTCTCACCGCGCATCCCGACTTCTAAACAATTACGCTGGGACAACAGCTATTACTGTCTGTTATCTTTTATGATTGGTTTTCACATATAATGCGACTTGTTAATAACCGCGCTGAGGACATCAAGAGGACGCCTGCCCCAGCCGATCAGCGTCACTGTCAATGAGCATCAGTCCCTACAGCAGAGAAGGAGGGAAAAATATACCTCATTGCATCATGGATGGTTTGACGTAGGTCACAACTGCAGGCAAACTTGTTACTGTTCTCACTTTTAATAACAGCTTAACTCTCATATACAATATATCTACTTTTAATTATTCAATCCAAGATAATCCTTCGACTAAAATATACACATAATAGATATTGAATATTTCATTGGAGAAATCTGTGATGGTTGTATTTGCTAAGTTTGTTAAATTGATTAATTATAAGTGTTTGTGATACACTACAAAATGTGTTTGATCATTAATGGTGGCGCACCGCATTTGTGCTGTGACAGACAACATATGTTGTGATGAAGACATGATCAGTCAGCCATGAAGTCAGGAGGTGTCGCGCTGCCGGAGCACACATTTTCATCCTGGTTTAGAAATATTATTTAATCTGGTTAAAATTCAAACTCTATTTTAAAGTACAGTGTTCATAGGTTCTATTATAAGCCACTAAAAACAAATGGAACTGTCAAAGTTGTCATTTTTTACGCCCGCAAAACTTTCTGCCTTATAAGTCGATAACAGCTGCCTCCTGAGGCCTTTGGCCCGTCTCAGTTCTCCAGCCAACGTTAAGCTAAAGATTAAAAGGCAGAAACCTTCTTTTCATTCATCATTCCTTCGTGTGGCAGTTTCTTTATTTGTGATGCATTTGCAGAAAAAGAGACGACCTGTTGAACTCTGACAGGTTGTGCTGCGTCCACAAAGCCTGCAGGAAATCAAAGCTGTAACTTGACCTCTGCCAACACTGAAAAAACACTTTTCTTCTCAGATTGGATGTTCTCCTCATTTACTCATCAGAAATCCTTCAAAACACAAAGTGCATGTGGTCATGATGTAATGTACAACATGCTATTACTATTAAAACTATTAATGGCTGCTGGGGATATCGGCCCAATTTCAGGTCTAATTCCTTCAGATGATCGCAGGAGTGCTGCTGATTTGAGGCAGATTATTTGAACAGATATGATCTTGTCTGATGATCCTGTACGAGGGGTTCACACATATAATCTTAATGTTACGAATAGCCAGTAAGAGTGAGCTGACCAGGAAGAGCCTAGAAACATGGCTGCCTATAGCTCAAATACGACTTATGTTTCCTTTAGCAGGTGGAAAGTATAAAAGTTACACTCGTTAAATGTTGGCCCCAGTATGTTTATTGTGTCTTGTTGTTTGTGCAAAACATTACACAAACAAGCACCAACCAGCTGACGCCACCGCTCGTCCGGCTCCATGTTTGTGTTAATTTTGAAGTTTACAAGTGCGTGTGTTCTCCCGATTAATAATTGGTTACATCTGTCATTATGTCTCCAATGTTTTTAAACTCAGTTAAGATATTAAACCCTTGAGTGTACGTCAGACATTAGATGCTAGTTAATATTCACAACACGATGAAACTTATAAGAAAGTCATTATAACATCCAATCAAGTTACAGCTGAATAATGTCTGAAAACATTGCTCAGCCTAACCGAAACGATTTTAACAAATAGAACGTTTAAGATGCCAGTTAATAGAAGACACATCAGTTGCCTCAGTTAACTGGTTAGTCATAAGACTAAAGTCCCAACTGTTGATTCGGGGGGGCCGACGACTGCAGGCTTGATGTGAACTCCGGCCACCGACGGGGCAAAGAAAGTCTCTCCCTTGATTTCCCCGTGCTGCTTTTGAGCCACGAGCTCGACAGTGTATTGATCGTGCTCTGGTCTAATCAGTAGCCTTGTCACATTATAACAAAAGAGAGCCTCGCCAAAATGAAAGCAATTTACTTCAGCCCAGTGAAGATTGCAGGGCAGGCTGTGGTACTTTTCTTTCCCTGTCATAGAGAACCTGATACAGGCGGCGGAGCTGGAGCTGAAATCAAAACAGTGTCTCAGCGTATTCAGCCTGGCCGGGTGAAGCTGGGGGCAAACTCACACTCGAACCGATCAGCCATCTTAGAGTCGCCCGCCGAACAAACGCTGTTATTCAGTCAAACCTGGTTGTTAGGAAAAATGTTAACTGAGTCTAAACAGATCACTGAGTAAAGAAACATGACAGTAGGTGGCAGAGGAAAGTAAAAGATGTTGGTAATACACCATTAGTGACTAGTTAATAATTAACAATAATAATATTGGTCGTCTCTGTTTGTCTTTACATGACTTTTTATATCACAATGGTGATTTTTGACTGTGAATCCTGATGTGCAGGTTCGACACGTGTACAAACTATCAGGTTCAACAACAGTGAACATGAAAACTGATGTAACGTATTTTACTCTTTAATATGTGTATCTGCTCAAGAGAAGTAAATGTAACTCAGATTTATGGAAAATATGTCAACTAGTGAGGCAACAGACAAACAACAATAAACACGGTTGTTGTACCAATACTGTAGTAAAGAAATCTGGAAATACAGGGATCCGCACCTAATTGTAAGTGCTCATGAATTATCCCACTAAATATGCATGACTTTAATTTATATTTGTGCATTTCTCCTATAAAAATGATCAAAAATGTTGAAAAAAAGCCTAATCCTCAGGCAACAGTTCTTCCCAGGCTCAGGGCCCGACCCTCCACTGCACTTTGTGGAAATGGGTTTAGTAGTTTTTGCATAATTCTGATAAAATCGACAAAAACAGACGTGGGTGAAAACATAACCTCCTTGGCCAAGGTTAGATGTAATGAATGAATAATAATGAATCTGCACTTTCTTGGAGAAGCAACTATAGCTCTCAATTCTATATTCTGACTTAACATGCTTTCATCTGTGTATAAGGCCATCACTTACACAGATGTATAAATAGTAACCACAATAATAATAAAAATGACTTTATTTGTATAGCACTTGACAGGTAAATAATAAGAGTAAAGATACAGATAATAAAAGTCAAAGACATCACGTGATAACAGCTTTTTTATAACTGACTCTGGCTGATTGTTCCAAAGTGTAGGGGCCCTCACAGCAAAGACTCTATCCCCTTTGGTTTCCAGCCTGTACCTTTGGAATGGCTCCAGAGGATGGCCTCACCAGAAGATCTTAGACTGCGTCCTTGTTGAGAGATAAAAGGTCTGAAGTACAGCGAGGGGCCCATGTCTGGCTTTAAAAGTAATTAAAATCATTTAAAAATCAATCCTAAAGTAAACAGGCAGCTAGTGCAAGGCCGCTAAAACAGGGGTGATAAGGTTACATCTATTTGGATTGTGTTAAAAGCCGAGCGGCAGCATTCTGCACTGACTGTAGACGGTGGATTGATTTCTGAGTAAACCCAGTATAAAGGGAGTTACAGTGGTCCAGGGGTGAATGGTTTTTATTCCAGGTCTGTGTGTGAGATAAAAGATTAAACCATGACACAACTTTCTTGATGTGGGGTTCGAAGCTCAGGGTTTTGACCACACCCAGCACGGCAGTCAGAGAACAACAGTCCAAACCGCTGCAGCGAAATTCACACACTCAGAAATTAGTTCCGTAAATATGAGTGATTTTGCTCATCATATTCCACCAATAACCCCCTGGGGTAATGATTCTTAATTTGTTGGACTTGTTACTTCTGTCTAGATCCATGTGAAAAACGTCAAGGACACTTTTCATAACCCTGCTGCAAAACAAACAAAGCAAACAAACGGACGAAATGGAAAATATAACCTCCTTGGTGGAGTTGGTCAATGTTTAGAAAAGGGGCTTTTATGTCTCATCCAAGCTGCTCACAGACATTTTGCTTTCAAAGTAAGTAGTGCTTTTGTCTGAATGTGTAAACCAATGTGTTGCAATTGGCCCAATCCATGTACAGTAGGATGTGCTGCTCTAACAGGCAACTAAATATTTGCCTCCCTGTGACTCTGTCTTGAACCGACCTCTCAGATCAAGCGAGCAGCACACAGTGCACACGCCGGCTCAGGGTTGTAAACATCCCGGTGTTTCAATTTAGAGTCCCTCTGGTCAAATGAAATGATTTCCTTTTGTATCCCTTCGGTTCATCACTGGAGAGTCTTGCTCAAAGGCATAAACAAGTTTATTTTTTTTCTTCAGTTGCATCCGAATGACATTGAGAGCCGTCGCTATGCAACCGGGGGAGCGAGTGCCTTGCTGTGACCTAGCAGGTGACCCAGTGGTTCTGACTCTGTAAGCAGAAAACCACGGGATGCGAGCTGACACTGCACCTTCAAAAGCAGCAAAAATAAAACCAACAAAAAAATGCATTTGTCTGCGCTTCTCCGTGTCACACACCTCACCATCAGCGGCGTTCCCCTGTGAGACTGTTTACAGTGCATCCCATTCATCACAGTCTCCTCAGAGTCTAATAAAAATGCCCTTTCAGGTCGTATTTTCAGACTGTGGATTTAAAAAGTGCTTTTGATTTTGGTCGCCTGCCCTGAGGTTGGTTCTGGAGTCCCTCGCTGCTCCCGTGGGTTGGAGATCTCTTTGGACTTTAGGTTGCCTGGGGACTGCTGGGAACATAATGAAGTTAGTGAGGGGAAAGTTCTATTGTGGGGTCAAAGGCTCATCTGGGTGCTGCTGGGCTCAAAGTGGAAGGAGAGACGTTGATAGAAGAATCAACTCAGGGATATGGAGATCAGTCAGTAGAGTTATATAAACATACAACACATTTAAAGAACATTTAATGTGAATGCAAAGTCAGGATTTAGAGCTTAGTACATCTCAATTAATATACTGGCTATTCCTAACCCTGCACTTTGACCAGTGTGACCGTGAGAGTCTCCCACAGATCAATATTAACCTCAGAAGAGTTCAAATCACAGGCTTTCAGGTTTGTTTTCCTAAGAAGCAGGAGACGAGGCTCCATGATGCTCGTTGTAGCTTTTCTTTATGGAACTTGAAAAGTGACCTGAAGGTGCAGGACAGAACCCTGACGCTGCTGCACAAAGAGCCGCTCACCTGTTTACTCTGAGTTCAGTGAAGCTCCACTCAGTGCGCAGAGGATCAGCTGACAACAGAGGTTGGTTGTCAGGTTGAGGTTATATAAATACTGGAGCATATAACGTCCTCGCTTCACGGACTTTGTTATTCTATCACAACGTCACCTCACTTCCTTTTTGACCCACGTCGCTGCCCCTCAAGTCGCTTTACAATAAAATGCAACTATGGGTCATAATAAGATGTTTGCACCGATGAATGATGGGATTTTTTTTTTTTTTTAATAAGACACTAAAGTACAAGCAATAACCATACTGTAACCAGAGTTTGCCATTACAACCATTTATCTCTAACTTTAAACCGAAATGTTCTCATGAATCGATAGTTCTGTTGTTAGAAATTCAGAAAACCGTGTGATATATGTTAAAAACGTTGAGATAGAACATAACATATATGGCAATAAATGATCCCTATTTAGATTTTGGTTAAGTGGTTTCAGAAAGGTCTAGAAAAGCTATACTTACGAATTGTATTGATTTACTGTATATTCAGGGATATCTTTGATATTTTGTACAGACCATCCATATCTGTAAGTGTAAAAACATCTATTCCTCTATCCATCCATCCATAAATGCAAATTCTCTCAATTCTGCCGAAACATGTGAACATCCATGTTCACCGTGTATCTCTGCTCCCTTACGGCATCCATGAGCCCTGATTTCCATACCCATGTGTGTTGTTATAATCCTAGTAATGCAGAGAGGGTAATGAAGCATCTGCTCATCTGCCTCGGGGTCATATATAAGTACATCACTGCCGTGCCATAAACATGAGCTGCCTTAACCTCTCCTCTTATCACAAAACTGGCAACAAAAAAAGAGAGATTCTTCCAGAGCTGTGGGTGTTGCACATCTGGCGAAAGAGCAAAGAAGATACTTCGAGACACACAAAACAAAATACGTGACCCTGAAAAGATACGAATATTGCACTTACAGATGCCTCTGACTCCGGATCAGTGGAGAGGAGGAGGAGAGATGCCTCCATTGAGTAAAAAAGAAACTGGTTTAAATGGTAGGTTTAAACATATTCTACTGGAGCGGGGGTTTTCTTTTTTTTCCTTCTTTTCAGAAATGATGAATTTGGGTTTTCGGCTATTTTACATACAATTCAGCCAGATCCGCCTGGAAGATAGAAATATATAATCATGGGATCGACATCAGCTCCAGAATGACAACGAGATGGATTATAACAAATGGAGGCGCCCTGTCGATAATCCCATGAGAAAAAAAGGGGGAGTCACTGGACCGTGAATGGGTTTCCAAATCAAATGAAATGGAACAAGGGGCATGAGTTCAGCAGGGAGGTGAAGAATACATGAGCAGGATGGGATTTTCTGTTCACCCCGTGTCACGTAACAAAAGGCTGTGAGGTCAAGGCGTTTAATTAGAAGTAACCCACGTGCACATAGTGTTTACTAACATTATTGAATATGGATCATTATTCCAGAGCAATAGTAACATGATTTTAAGGGTCAAGACAACGAGGTTGGACGTTTGTAGGGGAGGAAATACAAGGAATAGAGTTTAATTCAAACGTTCAGACCGGCTCTATTCATCTGTGACCGATAAGGCTTTATGTTACTCCTGATGGCCTTCATCAGTTTGATCTCATTAGAGCCGACGTAATTGACTGCTTGCATTAAACAATGACCCGGGCCCGTCATTCTGTTCTCTGTTCCACAAATTAACCTAAATTAACTGCATTTCCAAACCCTGAAAGCAGATCTCCAATAACTGAGTGACTGAGCTGGAAGGAGAGCGGGGGGGGGGGGGGGGGGGGGGGAGCTGGGGGTAAAAAAAACACATCCATCATCCAAACATGGGTAATGGTAATTGAGAAATTGGCCATTCATAGGGAAAACATTGTTTCAATTTGGATGTTTCCAGAGAAAGACTGAGACACTGCTTCTGCTGCTGCTGCTGCTGCAAAGAAATTTCACAACACCGAGTGTATGAGCTGCATGTAAATTATACCAGCATGCAGCAAGTAGGTGAAATAAAACCACAATGTCTTTCTGCTCTGCACCAGATAGATTTTCTTTGTGTCTGGCCTGGAGGCACAGAAATAATCATGGAAATGTGGGGTAAGTAGCCTTCAGCCTCACTCCTGCAAATTGTCCTATTACTCCTTAAATGAAGCAAAGAATGGTCTGACCTTTTATCTTTTTTTTTTATTTCATTGTAATAATTTATTTTTATTTATGTTAATCTATAACATATATTTATTTATCAAAGCCGAATATGATGTTTCAGCACAGCCCCACATAAAATAATTTAATCATGAGACTAAATTCGGGGATACTATAAAAAAAGAGTGCTGCATTGATGAGGATGGGAGCATAAAATTCATCTCTGCAACAATTTCACATCATTTGACATTTCATATCATTTGGTTTGATATTACGGAGCCTGTGGCCTTATCTTCAGTTCAGTGCCTTTTCCAATTTGAGATACACTGCCTTCCTAATTTTACCCTCGTTTGTAAATGTCACTTAAGTAGAAGTGATGGAAGCAATTTGCAGTGGAGTAAAAAAGAAAGATAAAAGAAAAGGAGGAGGAGTAGAAAGTGAAAGTGGGGTGGAGGGCACATAGTGACAATAGGTGTACACTGAAAAAATGCGTCCCCATGTTTGGTTATTTAAATATGTAAAGATAAGGATCACATGGATTACCTGCTGCATAATTTTTGGGTTAGAATTATAGGAAGTTCTTCTCTCCCACAGAAAACACTGCTCCTGAAACACCTCGTTAGCATGCTGGGCTTTTTCTCACCTACAAACATGTAGCGGAACCGCCTAGTGGCTAGTTTGGCTCAAATTGTTACGAAAGAGCCACAGTAAATAAAGATGGATGACACATCTGTACGTCCTGCCCTTGAGCAAAAAAATTGCCAAAATATCCTGAATACGGTTGCTGCCATCTTGAGCTGATGACATCATTCGGAGCCAGAGTTTGTACTGAAGTGATGGAGGTGTAGAGCTGTGGCATCTGGGTCCCGTCAAAACATGTGTTCGACCAATCACAAGTGAGTCTCAGCTGTCAATCATGACGTTTTACCTCATTTTGATAGCATCAAATTACTAATTGAAATCAAGAACTACCTAATAGACCATTGCTACCATGGCTACAGAGGGTATCACAGATTACGGGGGGGGGGGGGGCATTTCTGACATACTCCATAAACAGTTGGCCCATGACAAAAGAGAGGGACAACTGGCCAATCAGAGCAGACTGAGCCTTTAAGGGAAAGAGCTCAAATTGAATTTTTAAGCCAGAGGATGAAAAGAGGTGCCGCAGCATTTATGTGTTTTTTGAACATTATGTGATCTGAATCCAATTTAAACTGAAGAACCTGTAAATGGCAAAAAAAATTGTATCATAACGAAATTGCCCTTGTATCAGCCAGGCTGCAAAATATCAAAACCTTTAAACAGATCTCCCCCTCCCCGCAAAAAAAAGACTTATCGCAACCTTAAAATAAGACTGAGTTCTTATTTCCGAAGGACGCTGACAGACCTCTCGTATGACAGCAGCGATGGTTTGTCAAACTGTCAACATGCTGCACTGTATGGTCTGAAGGAAATAAATCAAGTCTGATGCTGTCGTCTGACAATACCCGATTCCTCTGGGACATTTCCCAGCATATGGCACCGGGAACGCTCAAATCCAAAACAAAACTACTGAAAATGTGATAGCACAAGGACCAAAACATCATAAAACAAATTAAATCATATTTTCCTTTCACACACACCAGAGGGCCACGGCTTTACTTCACTCTCCCCTCCAACTCTAAAGTAATACAGATCTCAGAAAACAGCCATGTTCTGCCAGCATGTCTGTTCTGTCAACCCGCAGCCGATGGCACTACTTACTCTGGAGTGTAACTGGGAGACAGTCGCGACGCATCCTAATGCCTGTGTGCATCTCATCACAAGCGGAGCCAGAAATCCTGAATGAGCTGCCTCTTCTCGGTGATGTCAGGCAGAGGCGTGACCTTCCATTATTAGTCTGTTGTCGCAGGCTTTTTTAGTCAATGTGTCACACACACTCTCCCTCCCAATCCTCCACAGTCACAGTGCGTCCTGCAGGGGTTTACTTTGCCCTTCGTGTCTTAAACGGGGTTAGGGTTAGAACTGGCTATTATGCGGCACATAATTGCACTTCGTCATGCTGCAGATTGTCCCGGTAGGGAGACTTGCAGAGAGGGACGCTCTTATTTGAAGGGGATATACCGGAGGAATAATACCTAGTCATAGCAAATCCATCTTTCTGTCCCCAGAGCAATGTTATGCATTCAAGCAAGAATGTGCTGCACCAGTTATTGTGTGTATATGCTAGCAGGTGCAAAATAAGAGGTCTGGCGTTCTCCAGAGGACGGTAATTGGTGGGAGATCTCATTAGGGTGCGTCGGGTTGCCTGATGGCGATAGCGTGGGGGGGGGGGGGGGGGGGGGGGGGGGGGGGTGCCAGGCAGGAGGAAGTGATGGACAGAAGGAGATGACCTCACTCTGTCACCAGCAGGAAGCTCTCAGCAGCAATGAATCTTCCGAGGTAGTGAAGGGTCGCTGACTGACAGGGAGCAGGGTTTTTATCCTATATCTCTGATGGTACATTACAGGTGACTGCACTCAAACTATGATTCTACTCCAGAGAATAAAGCACATAGTGTTTTTTAAATGCTTTACAAATCGTACGGATTAGCTTGCAGTATAAATCCATCTTAAGACTTGAATTGATTGACACCTCTGACATGAATGGTTCATGGTTTTTCTATCATGCTTCGTTTTGGGGTTGTGGGTTAAAACAAGAGAAAAGAACATTTTGCAAAACACGAATCCTTGTTAACATGAAAAATCTCATTTTAAATAATTACACAGCATATTCCGTCTGCTGTTTGAATCCGTCCTTTTCGGTGATGTAGCACGTTCACCTGCAGAAAGCTGACCTGAAAGCTGCTGTTCGGTTGTACCCGACTATCGTCAACATACTGTCGTGAGTTTACTCATGTGTCCTGATAATTGGTCTCAGACAAAAGCTGTCAATATTATTCTGCAGCTTTTAATTTTTTTCTCTACTGTAAAAGCCCAAACACAGCTTGGCGCTGGGAGGTGACGGCCAACAGTTGCTTGTTAATGCCGACGCGTTTTGGCAGAGCGTGATCCGAGTTTGCTACGAGAGAGAGAGAGAGAGTTGATTGATGGATTGCTAATTGTGTCCTTGGTAGGCAGCAGATGCTCCTGCACAGATGCTAGTAACAAATTAGACTCGCTCATGAAGGAGGAGTTCAATTGGAAACATTAGTATCTACACAACAGTATATAAACAATTAATGAAGGCTTTGTGTTTCCACCATAACGGAGCTGCGAGCACTCATTAAACCTGATTCTGTATGTGTGTAAAAACAAGAGGTACTTCTTGTTAACCCCAAGTTGTGTCCTTATTTTACATTTGGCACAATAGTAGAGTAATTTGTCAAAGATTTGTTGGTGTAAATATTGAATGAATACTTTTGCCATACAGCATCTCTTCCCCTCCACGTCTCTGGGTCAGATCACACTGGCAGGACAGGCAGCCAGGACGCCCTTCTGCCCGGCCACGTTCGCCAGCTCTTCACGGGGGGATCCCAAATCTCTTCCAGACCAGGTTGGATATGTAATTTCAGCAGCATGTTTTTTGGTCTGCCGTAGAATCTCCTCCCAGTTGGACTGGCCCCTCCGCCACGAGGCATGAGGATGAGGCCAAAAAACGCCAAACAAAAACCAAATCTAGCTGGTTGTAATGAAGAGGCAGAACAGCAGCAGTTCTTTTCCGAGATCCTTTCTGAAAGTAGAAGCTCAGTTCCTCCCATTGTGTAGCAAAATAAAAACATTTCAGCTGCTTGTTAGTCACGAACAGGATCTCGTGACCAAATGTGAGGTTTGGATGAGAGGAAAGCTTCACCCACAGTACGAGCTCCAGCTTCATGAGTTCGATTCACAAACTTTTATGTCTTAATAACGACAACAATATACTCCTGTAACCTACTTTTGATATAAAAGGGGCAAATCCGATAGAACCATATAATTCTGAGGTCAACAACAGGACTCAGGCTGTTCGGCGGTTTGATCCCCGTCTCCCCAAATTCCACATGCTGATGTGTCCTTGGGCAAGATACTGCTTCATGGCCCTTCTTTACAAGATTTCATTCCCCATTAGGTCGTGATTATCTCTACTCGTCCGTTTGCCAAAGTGTAAGATCTGCTTTGAGTTCCTCAGAGTTCAAGTCTTTAGACCACACCTTCTCTACAACTCCACCCTGGTTATACCAAATTGGTGTGAAGCCAACCGGCCCAGATAACACCCAGAGTCTTCCTCAATGCTCTGTGGTGTGCTCAACACTTCTGTTAAAGGACCTTATTCAAAGAGTGTAATAACAACACTACGGAAGCTATTTTACATCTGAATTATTCAGATTGCTACTGGTGTCTTTAATTATTAAAACAAATTAGAGCATTTATCGCCCTTAATCTTCTAAACGTTTCTTTAAGATGCGTCTTTAAAACACCTCAGAGCTTTCCTTAAACTGATGTTATCCCAAAGGCCTGCAGGGCAACAGCGTCATAGATTTTGTTTCTCAACTTTTTCTATCAAACAAAAACGGTGATGTAAACACATGGTATAGCCCTTTTATGGGTCATCATATTTAACAGACTAGCAGAGCTTTCCATACTTACCATATTTCCCCAAACAGTGGCCAAAGCCTTTATTTACCTGGGCTCTTGTTTGTGGCATGCTTGTGTTAGAGAGAGGCCTTTAGGCTTGATTGGTCACATTTGAACACAAAGCCCTGTTTGCCCTCTGCTTTCTGGACAGAAGGGTGGGTTTGCAGTGCATGTGACGCAAGTGGAGCAAGCAGAGCAGAGAGGATGTGGAAACAGTGAACCAGGCGAAGTGAAGATAACGCCAGTGGTTATTTGATGTGGAATAAGGGGATAAAGGCCAAAAAGTACTTAAATAACAGAGAATTGTGTTTAAATGATGATATGAAACTTCCTTCAGTGACATACAGAACTAGAATGGCACTCAGAGCACAAACCTTCGCGTGCCACTAAGTGCATATTCATTCTTTCTTCCAATTCCCAATTGTACATTAGAATAATCCAATACATGTTAACTATCATGTCCGCGTTAAAATATACATTAATTAAGATCAGTGCAAGGGACGGAATAATACTGGAGGTCGAGTTTGCTGTTTTATAGACACAATTTTTCTCTGTAGGGGGTAAATACCAACATCCCCTCTATAGCCTGCTATTTTTTACCCACTGGTCGGGTGATTTATATATTCTCATGGAAAACCTTAGGCAGCCTTTCTGTTTTCTGTATCATAGTTAAGTAATTTTAGTCTTTACTTCCGCCCTATGACCTGCTGGTGGATCTGCCATGACAAACTTATGATGTGGAGCCAAATTTTACTCAAATCACAAAATCTTTATTTTATATTTGAAAGAATATTCCCGAAAACGACACAGCTTTGATGGAGTTTGCCAACACGTCATATATAAAGTACCTTAAACAATGTCTTCCAATGCGCAGAGGCAAAATATTTAGTTATTTATGTATACAGTGTGGACTCA
Source organism: Pleuronectes platessa (assembly GCF_947347685.1). NCBI lineage: Eukaryota > Metazoa > Chordata > Actinopteri > Pleuronectiformes > Pleuronectidae > Pleuronectes > Pleuronectes platessa. The sequence goes on from NC_070635.1 coordinate 7,208,251, forward strand.
TTTCATTTTATCACATTATATATTTCCTAAGAAAATAGGGTCGAGGGTGAAGAATATATACGATACAAACTTTCACTGAATTTCTGCATGCTGTGCTCCTGCTATAAAGTGATATATATATATATTCCCTTGTGTAACTGCAGCTAGAACTAAAGTGTTGGAGTAATTCTGTCATCTCCATCTTTTATGTGTTCACTCGATTTCATAACTAGGCGAGTTTTCAGCGTGGGATATAAAACCAAGAATCTTGGTAATGTGGGGCTGACTGCTCCTGAGTTATTCCTTCCCTGAGGTAGAAATTAACATCACCATTACTCTCTGTCCTCGCAGTCGACCAGAGAATTAAAACTGCATTCACAAATTACAGTAATGGGCCCGGCTAAAAACAGCAAAATAGGTTATTACGACTGTCAGTAATCATTTAAATACACAGAGTGCGGCTGCGTTTTCCACTTTCTGTAGCATTCCTGACATAAACTATAACCGAGTCAAATGATTGAAACCCCAAGACACATTATTTAATAAAGAACCTGCGAGTGTATTTAATTAAAGCTTTCGTCAATATCCACATTAAATGCCCCCGGTTAAAATATTTGACCATTTTAATGGAGTGAGAGAGTGATACTTGTGCGAGGGCGCCACTCGCTGCTCCCCAGTTAGTTTGCGTGTGAAGTCGAACAGAAGGTGTTAGATAAGCCAGCGATGGTGGAGGCTGCGCTTTTAAGGCTCTTTCCTTTCAATTTGTCTCAGAAGAAAATTCTTTCTACCAACATACAAAGGATTGTTTCAATCAGTCTCTGTCTTGTGACTGAAAGATACACAGGCTCTGATGCTGCATTCTTTGAGGATGATATTTATACATTATTTATATATATATTTTTTTTATCGAAAACCTTCTTTCCTGATGATTTTTTTGCATACAGTTTTCAGTGTGTGGTGGAATGGCATTAATCTTTCCTAGTTTCAGTTGTTATAGCCTATTTGAGACGGTGTATAAAATATGCATTAGAACAAATTTAATCAACAAATCGTTTATTTAATTAGTAATGTTTTGATGTGCACTGTGTAATTATATATTATGATTCCAAATTTCTAAAGTTTTTATTTGTTTTCAGTGCCATGTTCAGGGGTCAAGACATAACATGAAGCAGACTCCTTCTTTACCAGCAGCCACAGGTCTGTGTGTGTGTGTGTGTGTGTGTAGCGTGTGTGTTTGTGTGTGTTGTTGTTGCACTAACAAAGCAAGATATGACCTTGAACTCTTCATAAACATGTTTGCTGTTTTTTTCAGCCCTTTCGAATAATAATGACTAATTTATTAATAATAAAAAAAAATGAATAGATTTTGATTAGATTATATTACTTTTAAACTATGTTGTATTATTTTATTTGCCGTCTGTGATTTTAAATGTCGAGGCATTATTTTGCATGTTGTATTTTAGATGTTTTGTGTTGTAGCTTTTATTTGTGACAGCTGTTTTGAACGGTGCTATGAAAATAAAGTGATCATTGATTATCATCAAGTTACTTAAAGACATGTTTGGTGCAGCCCTATTTTGAGATTCACTTACAAATGCACTATTTATTTCCTTTTATAGATTTGTGATGGTTTCCACTGATAACACAGATACTAATACTATTATAAGATGCAAGAATTTCAGTCATAGATAATCTGCTGCTTATCAATCGCAGGATAAAATGCTTTTCTCTACTGCAGCCCGACTAAACGACTTAGATGGATCCGTGTTGCATATAAATCTCGTTCTTTCTTGCCATGAAAATCTGGGAAATACAACCTTTTTCTTGGTAATAAAGAGCAGGCAATGAGATGTAAATAGTGAATGCATGCAATCACTCCGCTCCATTGCCACCCGTTCTTGGAAATCACTGAAGACTCAATAAGAGCTTTTATCAGAGGCCATTCAGCCGCTGCCTCCTTTCTGATGAAACGTGCTGATTTCCTCTGTGCCGTGCCGAGCGCCCTCAGCCCCTGGCCGCTCCGAGCTTCCAGGCAGCTGGAGGTGTCTGCAGCTGCTCTGCCCTTTGACAGGCTGATAGCTGAGCCTGCCGTCGCTCATGTCACTCACTTTCCCCTCAGCCTGTTTAACAGGGCACACAGGTGCTTTGGACTAATCTTTGGCCTAATAACAACTGACTGACTCAGGAAGCGGGCACAGGCTCGCAGTGAAAGTCACAATAGATTGGAGTGTCAGCGGAGTAATGGAGTAATAATGGTTGAATATCAACTCGATGTTCTTTTCCCCTTTGCTCACCAGGGAGTGTAAGACATTCTGTAATGATGCCTGCTTGGTTAACTCTGAGCCAACAGCATTATGATACAGTTGGATTCTGGACGTTAGATTTGAAATATACATCAGAAAGTCAGATATAAACAATCCTCCTAAAATACACAATGGAAGGGTACCAGCAGCGAAAACTAGGAGGTGGGCGCAGGTTTTCATTTCATCGCGCTGTACTTCTACACGTAATGTGAAGCAAAGGTGAACAAATGTTTTTATTGTATCTCAAAAAATATTCAATATTCTCCCTCCTCAGGCGTAGAAATACTTTGCTTCCAAAACTTTCTTAGGAAAAGTAATATTCATTAGGAGAGACTGCCCGTGACATAAGTGAAGCGTGGGCCATGTGAGTGTGGGCCTCTGCGCCTGCCTCCGTGAAATTTAAGTTAAGTTAAAAACCGTTGTGGCGCTGAGCCAAGGTGCCCTCGGAGCCGCTCCACCTCCTCGTCCTGAACGCTCCACGATCAAGAGTCCAGACACATCATGATGGGGGTTTCTAGAAGAACAGATGATAGCTGCCAATCAGCCCAGATTCTCCTCAAACTGCACAACGTGCTGCCTACAGAGCTGTGTGTGTGTGTGTGTGTGTGTGTGTGTGTGTGTGTGTGTGTGCGTGTAGTTATTTTTTTATATTAGCATGCATCAATATAGAACTGACTATTTGGACAGTGTTTGATTTATTTAAATGGATGTGTTCACTGAATCTCCTTACATTCCGACACAGACTTTTTAAATTGTTACTTGTGTAAAAGTCATAGATTTCAGTTTTTTTTTGGCCTTGAGTCTGACAAGTGTTTACAAGTTCTATTATTTTCAGTATCTGCATTTACAAGCCTATTAGAGACCGTTTGGTAAATAAAGATGGACGACGTGACCGCTCCCCAAAAACAAAGCCAAAGCATCCCGAGCGCCACCTGGCGGCTGGCTGCAGCATAGGTCATAAACCCTGCCTCCTCCATGTTAGTTGATGAGACATGGGCCAAACGAAAAAGTCAAAGTACACGTCAAGTACATTATTGCAAAGATGTTTTCTGTCACTTATCACTCTGATGTATTTCCAGAGTATTTGCTGCTTTAAAAATGGGGGTCAAATACCATGATTGACAGCTGAGACTGACTCCTGATTGGTCGTGGGCATGCATCAGTCCTACCTTGATACCACGGCTCCACCTCCTGACTGCTACTCTTACGACTCTGGTTTGAAAGGACGTCATCGGTGCAAAATGGCAGCATTTTCAACCCAGGATATTTGGGCTTCATTCTGGATAGTGGTAGGAAGTGGAGACGCGTCGTCCATCTTTATATACAATCTATGTTGGTGACAGCCACAGGTCGATACAGTCAACTTGCCACTAACACATCTTATCTGTGTGATGATTCTCGAGGAGTTTAACATTCATCCGAAGCTGTTTGTCACAGTACGGCCGTTATGCAACTCTCAGCAGTGCAGGACTCTAACCTCCATAAGTAACTGCTGTCAGAGACCTTTTGAACTGGACTTGATTGATTTTACGTTTCTTAAGACACATGCGATCAAACACACTAAACTATTAATGACAGCAACACCTAAAAATGTCCATCACAGGGCTCGAGCCCCGTCATCACTTCTGCATCCGTCACTCAGCCGGTGGTCCGTGTCCGTTTAAACAAACACAAGCAGCTGTTATCTGAATGATGAGGATCACCTCCCGGGAATGGACGAATTCAAATCCATCACAAAGATTCTGCACATGTATTCATTAGCATCTTTATGTTTTCTTGTTGGCAGACGTACCAGTCGAATCTTCTGTGCAGTTGAACTCAGATGTCTGTGATTTCGAGGTCGGGGGTTTGTTGCGTCAGCGAACATCCGAGGCCGTTAATTCCACATTCCAACTTAAAGTGGAGATAAAAGCTAAACAGGAGTTGATTGACTCTGCTGGAGCTCGATGTGCTGTAGCTTAGCTTATATTTCACGGTTATGGTATTTAAAGAGGGTGGGAGAGATTAAACATGTGAGCTACACTTTCCCTCTGTTGACTCAGAGTTAATATAAATACATAATTCAAACTTGGGTAAATGAACATTTGAATATTTAAGATGCAGGTTTGAGCTGGTGCTTTATATTTTCATGTTGTCATCCGAGTTACCTGCCAAAACTTTATCTTTCTTAACCCATCTTTCCTCATTTCTCTCGGCTTTCTTCAAGCAACCCTCCCTTTCTTCTCCATCCTCTACATTCTTCACCTCATTTCATAAACCCCCTGCATCCTCTTGAGTCTCTGCTTTCCTATCATCCTTCTCTCCTCCTCTCCAGGTACCGTCTGGGGACATATACAATATGGATGTAAATGTGTCCTGAATATGAAAATTCTTTGAGGGATGTTCCTTTAATGGCTCGTTTCATTCAGAAATGAACAGTTCTCAGTTGAGGTTTCAGTAGAAACTCGGGTGACATTGATGACAGGATGGTGAGCTCCACACTCAAAATAAACCGTACGACTCATATTGGAGCATGATGAGAAATGTCAGTCACATGTTTGAGGGGGTGGTACCTTGATGGCTGGTCTTTCTGAGTCTGTATGTTCTCCTCGTTTCTGGGTCTTCACCTTCACCTCCAAAGACATGAGACTAAGTTGATTGGAGACTCTAAAATGACCTGTAGGTGTGAATGTGAGTGGGACTGGTTGGTTGTCTCTTTACCTCAACTCTGCAAATTCCTGTATGTCCAGGGTTCACTCAGCCTCTTGATTAGCTTCCCAGTACTCAAAGAAAAAATTGATGGATTTTTTAGATAGTTTTGAAACAAATGGCTCGTCATTACATGGTTTGTCCATCAGATCTAAGAAATCATCAATTCACAGCACATATCTCTTACCGCTGTTTCATTAATGTAACGAGTATTCTCAATGTTTTACAGATGAATCATTCCATTAGTCAATCGAAGTAAATTGAAGAATATTTTTACGAGCTAAAGCTAAAATGCCCCCCCCAAGAGATGAGATTGTGCGTTTGCCTTTCATTTGAGGATTTTATCTCTTTCTCTCAGCTTTAAGTAATTGCAAATTGAACATTTTGGGAAGCTTGGCTAATTAGACGAGAATCTGTAATGGGCCATTTTTTTTTTTCTGACCTAAAAATCACTGTGGGATTAATTGAGAAAATCAACTTCAGATTTGTGAATACTGAAAATAATAATTAGACGCAGTCCTACATTGGACCTTATGACTTATTCCGAAAATACTTGTCTGCAACAAATTAGGTTCCTCCACAATAAGTCAAGATTTTGCAAACTTACACTAGTGTTGGCAATAAATAAGCAGAGTTACCAGTGTTATTTGTGGTTTGTTTATTTATTAAATTCTTCTTTCCTTTAATAATTTAAAAGCCAAATGCTGAAATAAAATCAGTAATTAAACCCAGCGGTGGCCTAATAACACAGAACTCTAATTCACATGTTACAGGAAGCGTGCTGAATGTCAAGGTGTCGCACCATCAGGTTTCCCGTTGGAGGAGAAGGTGTTTGAGACTCACGCTGCTCCAGAGCGGACGCCATCCAGCGAGGGGCAGCACACAACGCCAACGTTTCAGAAGATGATTTTCCAATTTCCGTCAGGCGAGTATGAAATCATCGTGCTGCCAATATCGCCTGCCAAGCTCGAGCGACAGAGAAACACTACAGCTAAATCTTCTGTTTGTTGTACAAGGAATGAAACCGTCACCTTCCTGTATTTCTTAATCACAGAGATTAATTCAGAAGTCGATACTGAAACGCTGACGGGGAGGGGAGAGAGCGCAGCGCGGGGGAAAAACAGGCATCAAAGTCAGAAGTCTTTCAAATCATTTCCTATGTATGAGTTTGGCAACAGGAGCCGGAGCAAAGTAGAACAACCAGTGTTGTGCTATTTAAACTCAGAGGTACAAAGGAGACAAACAGAAGCTGCCGGTCTGTTTTAAATATAACGAGGGCGCACAAGTTTAAGTTAATACAGTTTCTCAAAACCCTGAAATATTAATGCATGATGAGCATTTTACATATTGATGCTGAGGCAGAGTGAAAGATTCAGAGAATGAGGAATCTGAATTGGTGAGATTCATGACATAAAGCTCAGTGGTGTGTGTGTGTGTGTGTGTGTGTGTATGTGTGTGTGTGTGTGTGTGTGTGTATGTGTGTGGTGTGTGTGTGTGTGTGTGTGTGTGCATGTGTGTGGTGTGTGTGAGGCAGGAGGATGGGAAGGGAAAGAGTCTCCGTGTGCAACCTTCTGTTAAGATTTGGCAATGGACGATTCGCCTCATCCACTCCCATCTCGTTACTGTGACACTCCAGCCCATTAAATAGAATAGATTATTGATTTTGCTCTCGTCGGCTGCGCTCAGATTTTCCATCAGACTCTCTGTGCTGTAAGAGAAGTGCGAGGGAAAAAAGCACAAGTTATTATGTGCACTACCACACAATGATGCATCGGGTATACAAATGGGGTGCGTTACATGGAAAAACCTTGTCGCTGCGGTTATATACCTCTCAGGAGGCTGAAGGGTTGTCATGGTGCTCATGCAAAAAAATGAAGTCGGCGCCCACATGTGGCGATTTGAATGAGAGGAGACGCACATGCTGTTTTCATATCGATCTCGTGTCAGAGAAAAGACAAGGTGAGCCTGTTTGATAATCGACGCCGAGAAAAAACTCCCTGTTCATCTTCAGACCTGGATATTGAGCGATGACATCACACCCCCGTGTGCCCATCACACACTCGGCCCTGCTCTCCACCTGAAGCACAATACATCACAGATACTTTCTCTGGGTATTTATTTTGTCATCTTCTTGTTTATATTTTTGTCTAATGGAAACTGAAGTGCCGTCGTGTTCGGTATTGAACTTTCATTATTCTTTACCTCCGCCAAGGTGGATAAGTTTTGTCTGTGTTTGTTTGTCTGTTTGTTATTTAGCAGGAGGGACGGATTACCACCATACTTAGTAGAGGGAGGTTGTATGAGGCAGGGAAGAGCTCATTTAATTTTGGTGCTGGTCTGCATCAGCAGGCGGATCCTCTTTTTTTTTTAAAAATCGTTGATTTCCCGATTGCTCTTCAAAGATAGATGCCGGCTTGTTTAGGGGACTGATATTTATGATTTTGTGCAATGTAGTGCAACTCAAAATAAAAATCCAGATCTATTGAATTGAAATGTGTTTCATGAGAGGTCTGTCTTTAGCTACCAAATGTGTTTAAGCATTTTGGGAACGATTTATTATCACTTCAAGCAGAAATACAAAACATTTCATGGTTTTAGCTGCTCAAATGTGAGGACCTGTTGCTCCTCTGTGTCATATACGATACATAATAGAATAAATTCAAATTTGTGAACAATGGCCAGTTAAAACAGGCAATTTGAAGGCTTCATTTAGGCCACTGGGATATTATGATTAGCATTTCTCCTACATGTTTTAGTCAAAAACAATTAATGAATTACTGGCAGAAGTAATCAGCAGATTAGTTAAGAGTTTAGATGTTTACTGAAATTCTTTGATTAAGCGTCATCATAGCGCTCATTGCATAAAACTGATTGCTTGCATGTTTTTGTGAGGGAAAAGTTGACTGAATGCTCGATTATAACATGTTTTTGTGAGTACTATTCCTTTATTAATACTTGATGATAGTTAAACAGAAGATGCAGAAGGAAACCTGTCTAACCTCATATCTATTATCGCCGGTCTGGCTTTGAGCAGTGATGAAAAACATCTTTGTTAGAACAGGATGTTGACTTATTCAGAAACGGATCAATAAGGGTCCTGATTACTGAGACCCAGGGGATTCAAGTGTGCATCAACCTCATGGAAACTCACCTTTCCCTGAAAAAATATTCAAACTGACATCATAATAATATGATTTAATGAGTAATTGTTCAATTAAATGTGCGCTGTCTCCATGAATCTGTTTTGATTTGGAGATGTCTTGCAAGATTGTTGTTGAATTTCTGAGATGCAGGAGTAGGTGGCAGCAACAGTCTTGCAAGAGCTTGACCAGAAGGTGCATTGCAGCAATAGGAGAAAAAAAAAAGTGTGAAGATGTGATGCAAAATAAAATACAGACCATTCAAATAATCTGCATTGTTTAGGTGGAGGGAAGTGGTGTCAGTGTGGCATTAGCATGCTGACAATGAGACCCAGAAGGCAGCGGGTGCAGTGCAGCAGCAGCAAATAAGGACACACAGTGTCATCTATGCAAAGCACCTGAAGTCAGACCCAGACAGGACCGTACAGGAGTCCAGCAGCGTCACAGGTACAGGCCAGAGCAAAAATACAAACATTTGGAGATGTTGGTTCAAATTGTTATTTCTCTGGTGATGAATATTTGGATGATCAAGGATAATTTATCCCTAAACCTCCATTAATGTCCTGTAAAAATGTAATTTTACTCCGAGCTAATGTATTTTTAAGGGGACATAGAAATGAGCAATCAATATGTTTAAAGCTCTTTCTCTGTATCAGTCTGCCTCATTGTTTCTGCCATAGCTGGTTCTACAACAGCAGAATGTTCATGTTGTCTCCTCCGTCTCTTCCCTCCTCCCTCCTCCCTCCTCCCTCCTCCTCTCTCCCATATCCCTCTTCATTAGCTGCATCCATCCCTTCCTGACCCTCTCCTCCTGCTTCAGCTGCCACAGCAGCGCTGGCTGAAGCCTGGAAATATTCACATCCAATTAATTGGATAACTAATCACACTGGTCAGACTAATCCAGAGTGTGTGGTGGGTCATGGGATGGTGGGGTAGGGGGGGCGACATCTGGACCAGCCGAGTGTTTGGACCGTACCATTTTCCCATTGACAGCGGGAGGGTGGGGCATCAGATGACAAATTCTACATATATTACTGTTTGTATTTTATACAGAAATTAAAAAAATAAATAATTGTCATCAGTAAATTCTTATTTGATCCCACTTGAGGGTCGACCACAGACCTCTGCATGATCTTTAAATGGCCCCCACTCCCCTTTGACCCCCCCTTTGGCAGCGGGCCTGTCAGGAATGCAAGAACCAACATGCTTGTATGTGAGTTACAAGCCACAATGTGACTAGTTGCATCACAAGCATTTTTTTCTTTTTCTTTTTGAACACAAACACAGTATGATTCGTCACTTGAGAACAGGGAAGCTGTCTCTCAGCTGTGAGCGAATCCTTTAACATTTGATAATTTCGACCCACTGTGAATAGATGATGTTGAATGTGAGGCTGCACCTGTGAGAGAAGGATCACAGTACATACACTGTGTCACATGAGCTGTAAAGAAGGCAGCATCAGGGATCTTGCCCTTTCATTGCATGTTGTGCTGTGCGATGGTTCTTGTCAAATGTTAATCATGACGTGTTTCAGACTGTATGATGTAAGTTTGGAGGCATGACAGATTGAGCAGGGAATCACAAAGATAAATAGAAAACATTATAACATCAACTTGCATCACCCGTCTTCCACAAAGATTTCACCACATTTATCTGTTAGTCACAAGAGGAGAACTGAAAGGAAACCACATAAAGTTCAACTCTACATTCCATCCTGCTCAAAGCGACTTTTAAATATAAAAAGTCTTCTGCACAGACACAGTTCTCCACGTGATGACAGCTGAAAATCTCTGGTTTGAAATGAAACACTGGTAATCAAGTCTCCGATGCAGGGAGGGAGGAAGGTGCACATTTGATCAATCCCATTCATTAACCTGTCTGTTTTTAATCTGTACATTTAAAGCAGCGACCGAGCGGGTCAGCACTGACAGCTGCAGTTAGCCGCTGGTTCTGCTCCTGTTTCATCGACTCAGACGATTGCTGTGTTGATTACCCATAATTAAAACAAACAAGGATTCGAATGTAAGGGATTGACCGATGACTGACTGCAGCTTTCCCAAATTGGAATTTATTGGCATTTGGTGGAGAAACGCTAGTTCTCTTATCTATAGCTAATTGCAGCCATGCACTGATCTCCAGGTATTCACACTCGAGTTAACCCTCCAGAGGATGTCTGAGTGAGACCATGTGAGAATACAACAAGTAATTATGTAAAGAGTTCACTGCATGTGGTCACGTTGATGACCTTTCTAAAGACTCATCTATGCTCTACATTAAATACTGATACGGGCGGAGCCATTCGTCCGTACGCTGTGTTAATTTCGTAAGTTCTTCACATGTTTCCTAAAAGCTTACAGATACAGCGAGAGGCGGATGAAGCGGAGCAGTATCGCTGAAAATTTAAGGGGGCAGTGTTGCCTATATTGTAAGATAGGCACAACCGGAGGTCTGTGGAAAAGAAACATTTTGTGGCTCTTTTTTTTTTACCTTTTTCTTGCGAGGACAGTGCAAGCTTGAGATGGAGAAAGAGAATATGGTAAGAGACCCGGGTCAGTGAATCTGCGGCTGCTGGAGGACGACTCTAACCTCTGAAGCTACCAGATAAACCAGCGTGCACCACTCTGATATCTTTCTAAAACATTTCTCTTGTGTTATTCTTTCCAATAACTAACCATAACAAGGAGAAGAGTAAAAAAACTAGCTATGTCAGATTATTCCCTGGCACATACAGTATATGAGACAGTCCCTGGAATGTGTTCTGTCTTGTGAGGAATCCTTGGCTGAGAGAAAAGAAGAGAACCATATATCCCCTCAATGCACACAATGTGGTTTAATATTGCATGATAGAAAGTTTTCGATCGATATTTGTCATTAATTGAATACTTTTATAAGCTTCTCTGTAATCCCCTGTGTATCTTCTCTACCTTCCTCCCATCTCTCGCCTCTCCCTCTGACTTTCCTCCAACAAATGTGTTGTAAATAGTCTCTGCGCCATTGTGACCCGATTTCTGTTCATTAGCTTTCACTCTCCCCTTCCTTCAGCACAGTGGAGACAGACTCCTCTCCCTTCACTGACTTGTCTGATAGGATTTAGCCGGCTCTATGCTGATGCAATCTGGGCAGCTCAGCAGCTGCGATTCTGGCCTGTCTCCTGGTGATAGAACTCTCCACCCTCCGCGGACGCACAGCAACCAGTCAGCATTCTGCCGGCGATATTGCCACTGTCGTTACACAGACGTACAGAATTGAAGCCGCGCTGCTCGCCAAATGTCAACAGCGGCGGCTCCATCTCCAATTGTTATCGGCTGGAGGAGGAAGCTAGAGCTCGCGAGAATTTAAGAAGTACTGTTAATAGAAAAAGAAAAACATTGACATTGAAAATAAATCTGGCTTTGGAGCAGCTTTGGGGAGTTTGTTGTGTTTGTGTGGGAGAGAGGAAGGTGGAGAATCATTATACAAACCACAATTTCCTGAACACAAGCAATTTCTGCACAACTGTATGACATATGCATACCGAAGTGTAAGGTGATAGATTTTCCATGACGACGTGTCACTTTTTTCATCCTCAGTTCTGCTGCCACTTTCGGGGGGGGGGGGGAGTTTGCAAAGCAGTCAGGCTCATTTCTTCCAGAGTAAATCCCCCAAGGAAAGCCTGTGGTCCGCCTCTGGCTCACAGTGAAATGCCACCAGTAGTGAGTGCTAGAGCCTCACTCTCGGCTCGCAGGTATTACAACCGCAAAGCCCAGCAAAGCATCCCAGAGGCTCGGGATTGTGGAAATAATGTTGCCCACACACACACACACTCCATTACGACTGTACCAGCGAAATCCGCAGGTCACATGTGTCGGTTAGTAATGTGGGAGCAATGTTTGTACCTCGGCTCTGCGAGAGCCAAGAGTGCAAAGAGGGGGATTAATGTGCTTAAATATGAACGTCCTGCCTCTGAAAACACATTTTACTCACACGTCTTGACATTTCCCTTCCCCGGGACTTTATTAAATCGCACCGTGTATAAACAAATTGCCAAGACTGTTCTGTTGTGTTCAAGCAGTTGCCATTTTGGGGGGGAATAGGAAATGCAACTGTTTATCCAATTCATAACACCGAGTGTCCCTTGTTGATTAAATGTCACAGCATTAATGTGACATTATTATATATTCATCCAGATTGTGGTAAAATTGAGGAGGAAAAAAAAAAGTAATAAGCAATTCTGTATTGAGCTCACCAGTAATTGTGTTGGAATATAAATCAGTGCGGCATTTAAGGCAATCAAGTAACACTCATGTGGCCTGAGGCTTCTTTCCTGGTACATACAGTGCAATCATTTTTAAAGGGAAATCAATGATTTTAGCCAATTATGTTATTGCAGTTATTCCACTGATTATCCCCCCCAACCCCCCCCCCCCCACCCCAGTAGCTCGCAGGAAAACTGCAGCTGATTTTCTAACACATATTACCTGAATAAAGACACTACACTCAAGAATAAGTGTATTTTAGAAAGAATCCAAAATATTAATGTGAAATATTAATAATAAGAAAAGTCTATTTTGGTTTCATCTGCCTAATTGCAGAGCTGGCTCTTGCAGGAATGTGGCTTCCACATTATGCACAGTGCATACAGCACTCGCTGCGTCCTGACAGGTTGACAAATGTAAGGGAAACACACTGATTTAATGATGTGTTGTCTATCTAATTATTGCTTAGTGTCAAGCATTGGTTTAAAGGCTCTTCCCGATCATTTGTCAGACATGTGAAGCCCCTTTACAAGCAGCCAGATAACAAGGATTTATTAACACATGTCTTGAAAGCTTTAAATCGTTACTTTTCAAACATTAATTATTCATTTAGAAAAATTACAATTCTTGATCTCGGCGCTGAAGAGTCATAGGGGCTACTCTAAAAGGCAACATTTGTCAGAGATAGTGTTATTATATTCTTGATAAAAGGCCTTTGAATAACCGTAACAAATTATGCTCTTTTCCATTCGCCTGATTTCCAGTCCTGGGAGGTGGATTGTAAATGAGCTGGTGTTACTGGGGCCAAGTCAAATAGTTCGAAGTGATGAATGACGACAACGGTTCAATTACTGAAGACGCACAGAGAAGCTAGAGGAGCCGAGACAAAGAGTGGAGACCTTGCTGAAATGACTCCTATACTCATAGAAAGGGATTTCCACAGCAGCCCAGCACCTTGCTGATTAACAAAGGACACGACTGTGACAAGGTTTCCTGTTTCATTTCAAAACAATTTTAAAAATCTATGCTTTCTACCTGAGGTTAAATGTGACTTTTTTTAGGAATTTACATTTGTAGTAGTATGAAAGGACTTGCATTCATATTGTCATAGTATTTTGAGCCCACTCACACACTCATAGAAATCCGTCCCTTAGATATGATATTTTTTTCATCAAGATTCGTTATTTATTTCCTGGGAAATGTCAATTGTTAGGGAAAGTGAACATAAATGAACTTCTGGATCCGCCCCCTGATCTGGATCTTCTCCAGAAGTGCATGGCTTCTTTCTTGGGTAGTGACCTTCCACATAATTTCATGAGATTCAGCTAAGTGTTGTTTCTGTAGCCCTGCTTACAAACCAACCAACAAATGGACAGGGGTGGAATCATAACCTCCTGGGCGGAGTCAAATAAGACATGTGAGTAGTCTGACCTTTGTATTTATAACATTATGTAGACAATGTGGTTTGGACAAAAAGTCTGAAGTAGTACTCTAATGTAGACATGTATACATTGCATTATAACTTCCTCCTCAAGTTTCAGAATATGCTCTGAAAAATTTAAACAGGAGTAAAGATGCAACATTATATTATTAACTCTTACAAATGCATGATTCAGAATGAGATCAGTATTAAAGTCCATTTAACTGTCGTCTTTGTGAGTCTCAAACATGGAGCCTGTTGACACAGATGGAGACATACGGTGCTTAAAGTAATAACAAAGCTGCACCAAGGTGAACGTATCGTAATCATCTCCAGCCTGAGCTCTAACACGAGACAGTGGCCGACTGCGCTGCCACGCTGGATACACAGTGTTGAAGCTAATATATGCAAATACAAAGCAGAACTGCCTTCCAGCTCCATCGCTGGGGGAAAACCTTCCTCTCGTGACCTTGATGAGGTCACCGATGCCTGCTCGCAACTTCCAATCCTCCTTTTCCAGCTCGAGTGATAATATATCGTCCACAGAAAATTACACTGATGGTGAACAACTGTTTACTACTCTCTGGCTTGAAAGCAAAAGGTAATTGCAGCCTCTTTTTTCAGGGCAGATATCAAGGCTGATTAGAGACCAATGACAATTTATAATTACAATACAGTGTGGATAAATAATTAGAATTAGTGTTTCTCCGTTTCAGAATCTCCTCCCATCAGGAATTTAAATATGAGAAAATAAAATAATTCTTCGGTTTATTGCATAATCAACAAATAAAAACTCATGATGACTTTTTGAATTGATGTTTTTTGCTATATAAGTTCTGAATCAACATAGAAATAAAAATAAAATAAAACAAAATCTCCAGGTCATGGCTTGTTCCTGCGAATTATACCTCCTTAAATATCTCTCATCATCTGTGCTTAGCATTTCCAGCTTTTCTTACCCGATTGCTAATTAAAGAATTATGCAAATGCACTGAAAACATGACCAGGCATTTTTAAATACCACAGCTGGAGCTTGGCGGTGTTTCCCTTTTTCTTTCATTCTTTGCAAAGCATGTTAACGTGTACGCTCACGTCAAAAAGTATGTTTTGATACGCGGCCTTATGCATCATGGCAGCGGAATCACACAGTCACTGTTGTTTGAGGAAGGTGAGTGAGCTGTCAAGCTGGGAGAAAAAGCACAATTCCAGACTCAAATTAGGAGCGACAGGGTCTTTTGTGACGCTGAAATAACTGCAGCACTAACGTGGGAGAATCAAAGTGGTTTCTGCTTAAAACTCCTGCCTCACATGCTCCTGTTTGCATCATGAATTATGATATTTTCAGCTGTTTACACGAGCAGACTTTGTTAACAAAGTTATCATCAATCTTATGCACCAGTTGTTCATTCTATAACAATTTAAATTGTGCTGTTTAAAGATGAATTACACCCAGAGATGCGCTGCGACTCTTTGTCAACAGCACTATGAAGCACAATAGGAAGATGTATATTTCTAAATTCTATACAACTTCCATATGCAGCAGCCATATCCATAGCAGATGTTTTCTAAAACTGCGACAGAATGAGCTCTGGCGGTCGCTCTGAATTCCCTCTCGTCACATCTCCCCCCTCCTCCCTCCCTCCCTCCCTCCCTCCCGTCCGTCTCCTCATTGACAGTCGAGTCACATTCGAAACAATCCTCAGGCAATAATTGCCATAAACAAAAAAACCTGTTTATCTGGTCGGAACAGCAGTCCCAATGAATACACGCCACCATGGGGAGTGAGGGGAAAAACGAGAAAGAATGAAACCTTGATATTCATACAAAAGAATGAAATCAATTTGAACCAAATACATATCTCCCCCTTTCTCTCCCTCTGTGTAGCTTCTTTAATGCTCTGGGTAAAAATAATGGTTTCTGCACTTTAGAGTGTACACGCCGCACACCCCGTCTGGTTGATAATTATAGATTGGCTTGGCACTGCCATTATCAGTACGTGGGTAAGCTGTTTCCTAATTATGTGAGGAGAGATAGAAAGCGGCGTCTGCACCTGCTATGTATAGAAGACAGAAACGTTCTCAGCCTGGTAAGTGAGGACTCTGATGCTCCGCAGCGTCTTTTATCTCATGATACTTATTCGTGTACAACTGGCTGCATATGTTGGGTTCGGCTGGAGGTTTGACATGAGAAAGACAATGCACTTAAATAATCCACAATAGAAACATCTGTAACGGTAAAGACGAGGCTTGCATGACACGTCTCCCGCTTTTATTCCAAATAAGCCAATTATCTGCTTCATAACAGCCGAATAAGAAACATCTAGCCAATCGTGTTAGTACACTGACACAAGGGAATCAAACCTCTGTGTAGTAGAAGTGGAACCAGTGTGTTGCATCTAACTGTATAATATTCATAAAGGTTTTTGAATAGATGCGTAAAGAAAAAGGCTTTATATTTGAATTGAGAAAATGAATGATCCAGTTCACTTCAACATTTTCGTTGACACTGTGATATCATCATCAATATTAGGGGAAGCAAAGACTGTGAGCAATCCTGCAACACACTTTCTTCTTTTATTGTTCGACGGTGTCTCAACTTCCTGCAAAGGTCCAAACTATCCCCAAAAAATTATTTCACACTGTGAAACCTCCGTTCGTCCAAACCTTAAAACAAACTTCTACTTTCTTATTTTATCCAATTAGTTGATCAAGTATCAAAATGATCAGTACAATGAATTATGATAATAATATTAAAGAACCACTAACTCAGCCTCCTTATGTAGAGGCAGTGGTTTTATATTCAGAGAAATATGGCATTAACACGATTTACAAATCAAGCAATTTAGTGGCAGCGCTGAGGCAGAACCAACAGAACTAGCATTTTATGTGGAGCCTTTGTGGAATTGCACCACTACAAATGACATGCCAGTAGGTATCGAGAGTGGGAGCCAGGAGAGCCCTTTACATGAGAGGTGAAATTACATTTTTGTGACATTTATTTCCCTCTCCAGTGTTGCACAAGGCTCATTTGGGCGGTGCCGTGGGGCTTTTTGGTTTTCCGCTGCAGTGACGTTGGGTCCATTTGAAAAGACTTTTGCTTTACTGGGAGAACTAGCTTGCTTTTCAAAACCACAGTTGTGAATTACTGTGTTTTTTAGGGACAAGCAGTGGAGGATTCAAAGTGCACTTTATCACCTCTGGGAGTCAGAGAAAATCACTTAGCGTGACGACAGCTCTTCCCTTTTAGAGAGGCACTTGTGGACAGGGCCGGTGGCGGGAGGACATTGGATTCCATGACAGAGGAAACACGGGGCTGGTCATAAGGACGCCTTTATTTTTTTGTCGTATTTTACACCTATGAGTCCCTGAGGCTAAGAGGCTGCTGAGAGCACAAAGTAGAATTGCTTAATGGGGTTTGTGCAAAGCCTTGAAAATGCTTGGAACCAGGGACTTGGTATATCTGCATCAGGCCACAGAATTTCCTCCGGCCCATGAAATGCATTCACCACACCAACTACGAGGATAGGCCCGCGCGGCTGTATGTAAAGCAGTGCCATATTGGCCGATTTCCCAACTGCTCCCAGGCGATGGCACCTCGTTTGGTGGCATCATTAGACCAAGTCCTCGTAGCCCCCCCATGGTAGAACAAGAGAGACTCGTCTGCTGGACCAGTCCCAGGGTCAGAGCGCTGCGGTGGAAGCATCTGACTGAAAGACACTGATGAATGTCAGGAGACTGAGGCCCAGCAGCCATCTGGCAAGCCGGAGACGCTGAGGGGACAGTACCATCGATCTGTGTCATTCCTACAGGCCTGAGACGTGGCACATGACAATAGTCGATTTGTAAGATTTCAGAGGAGGGGGGTGGCCTGCAGACGATTGAGACTGTGCTGTGAAACCTGAATGAGGAACACACAACAAACTCTGATAATAGCGAGGCATGTAAATATATTATTGATTTCTTGTTTAATCAGTCCGGTGTAGGATCTTCTACTAATTTGGTATTTATGGCAACCAGCTGATCCAACATTTGTCATTTTGGCCGATTCTGGCAAATTAACAAGTAGCCTACATCAGCAACCTGTGTGTATCTAAATACAACTTACTACATCAGTGAAAATGACAATATGATTCACAAACAGAGAAACAGAGCTACCGGTTGCTGATGAGCCAAAAGGGGAAGATGCTGATGTTGTGTCTGTTCACTGATGAGATAAGTGTTTTTGGAGGGTGATGCTGAGGGGAGACATGACAGACTCACCGGGGTCGTCCACAAGAAAATGATAAATCCCCTTAAAAAAAGTCAGTTTTGAAAATACTTATTTTGATCTTTCGTTTGTTAGTGCTTGGTAAACAAGCCCAGAGTTCAGAGGTCAGCCCAGATCAAAACACTCCTGTCATGTTCTACTCAGGCCGCTCAGTGCGGAAGTGAAGTCTAGTGGTTAAAAAGGGTTCTATCGGTTTGACTTGATTTAAAACACATCAGAAGGTTTTACACCAGCCATACCCTGTAGTTTTTAATATTTGGCCCTTTCACTTTCCCGTAGAACAAAACATAATAAAACTCTGCCAACAGTCGACCTATTGTACCTCATCATCAAGGTCCAAATGAATGGTGCTATGGAGACGTAGCTTCTGTTCTACAATATATTTATGTTTTTGTTTTTGATGCTAGAGAAGCTTGACACTGGGACAATCACCATGCGTCATTTAAAACTGACGTCGTACAGTCAAAACCAGCTCTGCTGTATATACACTAAAACATATATTTCAATAATTGTAATGCGTTTAAATGGTGCTGACCGAGTACATCTGTAAGCACCCACTTATGTAAGACTTACATGGAATACCCGAGTGTAATGACTCAGCTTTTTCAGAGACACTTCTGCTGAACAAAGCGTCGCCCTAAGTGGGCCTGCACCTCTGAATCGGTGAGATATTACACAGCTTGAATATGTGTCCTGGTTCTATCTATCTGTGCAAAGCATTTAAGGATCTTCACTGCAACAGCACCTGACACATGGTTGGTTCAGAAGTGGAACTACAGCTCCAGAGTAGGTTCCACACTAGAGGCACAACAACAGGCCTTAAATCCCCCAGTTTGAACACCAAAAAAACTGATGAAGCCTCGTGAACTTTTCATGGGAAATATACTTTCTATTTTTCCAGATGTGTTTATTTCGTTAGTCTGAGATATGTTAGGTTCAGGGCCGGATTGAAGTCCAGCAAAATATCTCAGCGTGCACTCTGATTAATGCGATTTACATTATTCTGCATTTCCTGGCATCTCAATCACAAATTCATCGATTAATCTGTAAAATAAGTTTCATCAGTTATTTAAACAATATTTAGACAGAGCCCCATTTTCACCACTAGTATGTGTAACACAGCTTACTGATTTATCTTTTTGACATATTTGCCATTTACAGTACATCCCGTGCAAAAATACTCTAACATCCAAATGAAGTTCTATGCTCCACAGTTAAATAACTTTACCATACAATTAATCAAGCAAATGCAGAGCTGCCATATGCTGCAGCCAACTGTTTTGTCAATTTAGAAATGATAAAGACATTTAGTGTACATTAAAATTGTAGTTTGGTGTCTCACATTTAGACTTAAGAAGCATCATTATGCCTAAAGTAACTTTCCGGTATCACAGGCCTTTAAACACAGCAGACGTTTGATTCGTCAGAGCAGGGAAAGCAGTGCTGCTACTAATAACTTTTATGAGCCTGTGGCACTGTTTTCACAGCAAGTCGTGGCAGAGTGACAGTGAGCCAGCGTGCACCAAACCAACCGGGAGCCTGGAGCCGCTAAACGCAGCTCTTCCGTGATTCATTTTATCATTAAGACCTGTGCTTGTGCTGCGACAAGTCAAAATATCTCCCTTGAAAAAAGGCTTACAGTGAAACAGTGTAAAGCCTTTTTTCTGCCAGGACAGTCGCCCGTCCTCAGATGAGACACTAGACACAGCAGTGAAGAGGAATCTGCAGGGATTTGGTCGCCCAGGGTTCAATAATTAAAAGTCCTATTAATTTTTTTCCACGGACCATTACAGGAGCTTTGGGAGCAGAATCATCAGTGGATATGTGTCCCCCCCCAAGCACATCCAACTATCTTACACTGACAATGCACATTTAACAAATGAATTAACAGCATAGAGCAGAGTGGTCGGAGGGGCACTAAAGCAGGAGTGAAAGCAACAAAATACCAACACTCTACAGACAGTAAGCCACTTGGGGAACCAACTCACGTCTGTGTGTTATATCCACTGCCTTGGACAGAGATAATACTGAGATAGTGGGTGTAAGCAGAAGGAAGCATGACATCGCCTACAAACAAACACATGAGGAAACCAGCAGCTTAAAGCTTAGAAATTAAACAAGTCATCATTAGATAGCTGAAGGCAAGTGGTTGTGTTCAGCTGTTTCACAGTAATATTGTTCTTGCTGTTAGAAAAGTTCTCTCAGGCCTGCTCCACTGATTGGGTCTCAGTTAAATGCGTCTATGTTCAGAGAAAAGGTTCTTTAGTGTAAAATACATTGTTACACTGATCATTAGTGATGTATTCACAAAAATATTTTTTTTGTATATTTACTTGATGGATAAAAATTGACCGTATGAGCAAAAGTTTTTAATGAATATGCCTTTATTAAACTAGCCAAATTTACAAATCTTATATACATGGATGTGTAGGAGGCCAAAAACTTCCCATCATTAAACTCGAACGTGCCTGTTATTTATGAGCAGATTGAGATACAATTATTTGACAAATACATGACGTTTGAATTAACTATAACTTATTTATTCTGGATCAGTTCTTTTGAGGATGGCCTTTATTTTCCCTTCCAAAGTAAAATATAAAAGATTTTGCATTTTCTTGTTGAAGGACTGTCGCTGTTATACGGAATTGGTTTTAACACTAGAAAACATGTTGAGAGGTTTAAATCCAGGTTTACTGGGGACAGCTTGAGGAAAACTGCATTTACAAAACAAACCAATCCACAGGTCTCTATGGTTTGATACAGAGGCACATACCACATTATACCCCCCCACACACACACACACCTCTGACCACTATGGGATCAGACTGAAAATGGGTCATGGGTTTGTTTAATGGATGTTGAACAGTAGGAGCCTTTGACTTCCATCTGATAATGAAAACATTAAGTTACCTACGATAGAAACCTCTTACATCTGAACGTATAACATCTGTGGCCTGTGTGTTACTGGGTTTAGACTTTCCAAGGGCATTTAAGGCAGCAGAAAATAAAACAGAAGAAAATACACCGATTTCAATTCAAGTGCTCCATCCAGACAAAGCTGGAGTTCCCAACACTGGCTGTTTGCCTCATTCAACAATTGAACAAAGGATCATAAAGTAGCCTGTTAGATAAACATGCTGTGTGCAGTTTACACACTCCAGCTTCTGCAGGTTAAGAAAGTAAATTTATGTGATAGGGAGCCATCGAACTGTTTTCTTTGCAATCTGGAGACAAAGGGAAAGATTGGGAATCACAATGGCGAAGATGTTCCTTTTCATTTGTTTGGAGGAAACTGCAATGAAAGAAAAGATGTAGTCTTAAATTTCTATTTAAAGATTAAAGTTCACATGAATACAACTCAATCAGTGACATGCAAATATGAATATATGCTTCCATCTCACAGTGACAAACATCACATCAGAGGAACCTCAGTGATGGCTTGAACCTTGGTGCCCCTGCAGCCGGGGCAGCAGCTAAAAGTGGCAGCAAAGCACTTTTCTTTCTTTTAAGAGTTATTACATACAAGGATTAGAGGACAAATTCCAGGAAAAGCATTAGCAATTAGAAGTCCAGCAGCCGTCAATGTATGTAATTATAGGCAATGTGCGTGATTAGCGTAAGAGGTTCAATAAATTACATTAACATACTTTTAAAATCACAAGGGAGAGTCTACAAGGGCCCTAAAAGAGGCAGAACGCTCCCATCGATTTCCCTTCCCCCAATGGAAATTTATCTGGTGGCTGCTGAGCAATGAGGGCCATTGCGATGCTCAATTTCCTGACGCAAACGCTTGAAACTCCACAGAGCAAATGAGGGCTCTGCAGAAAATGTGACATGCGTTTTGTTGCCTTTTTTATTTTTTAAACAGCAACCGTTAAGCTCCAGGCTGTTTTGCCATCAGTTGCAATTTTCAGGGTATTTCATACAAACGCCTAAAACATATTCTATCTTTGCAC
Organism: Pleuronectes platessa; assembly: GCF_947347685.1. NCBI lineage: Eukaryota > Metazoa > Chordata > Actinopteri > Pleuronectiformes > Pleuronectidae > Pleuronectes > Pleuronectes platessa. The sequence continues at coordinate 7,230,238 of NC_070635.1, forward strand.
CTCTGCACAGTGACTGTAGAGGAAGACACGTTTTCTCTAGTTCCTCCGGCACCTTGAATCCACTGAACATTAGCTTATATAAGTGCAAAATACAGAGGAAAAACAATATAGAAAGTCCCAACCACCATTTTGGGTAATTTCCAGGACACAGCGTTTCATCCGCTGCCAGTCGTATCTCACTAATGAATCTGATGAAGTTTGTTGATAAAGTGAACTCAACTCGCAGACAGGAGAACACTAATTGATGGGACAAAATGATAACGTTTAAAGGATGAACGAGTAAAGTTGCCTTCATGTTCAAGCCTCGGCTGAAGCGTGCAGCTAAACTGCTCCGAGCACTTCTTGATGTCACACTGTGTGCATGTGTGCGTGTCTATTGCAGGGCTGCCTGGCAGAGCCTGAAACGCAGCTGTTGGCTTTAATCGACTTTTCGGATGGGGAAGATTTTCCAGTCCAGGGACACACACCTTCAAATCGGCTCAGAAGCTTGCTGGCAGGGAAGGGAGCCCCATCTCCATGGTCAAATGGCACCTTTCAACCCGTCTGCTGACGGGCTGGCTCAGGGTCCAGGGAAGGGGCTGGCAGCACCGGCACGGCAGTCTTTTACGGTGGAAGAACCTAATTGCACAATGCATCTCCAAACCCCTCGGAACTGGAAGCTGTCCACACCTTCCCCTTGAGCTGGCTTAGATGAGTGCATCACTTGTATGAAAATCATGTGGAAGCACAAACCTCTTCCAAAAACTTCACCTGAAGTTGGATTCTGTAAATGTTTTGTTTCCTTGCGCTTTGTTTGCACACTGCAGGGCGAGGACAACATTCACAGGAGGGGATTCCAGACCCAATGAGAATCAAACAACAAGTCAGAGGTTGTGCAGATGATTAAAGAGGTTTTGTTTCTGTGAAATAATGTAAATGTAACTGGTTAGTATCTCCGTGGATCTCTTCTAGTCTTGATGACCATTTACTTTCACAGTTTTGCCAGTCACACACACTCACACAGTGCATCTATGTGCAGCACTTTCTCGATCACACATCCTTCTCACACTGCCAGCAGCATTGAGAGGATATTTAAGGCTCAGTATCTTGCCCAAGGACACTTTGGCATGTGGAATTGGGGGGGCACTGGGATTGAACTCTTAAAAGTGGCTTTTACAGGAAAATAAAGTAATTTCCTTTGCCAATTGGCTTTCTTGATTGTGTGTGAAAGCTGAGCATTTTTACCCTTCATCCACATCCCCCCCTGTTGTCCATCTTCCAGCTGTCTGGTACATGGGCCCTCGTGCTGCTGTTAACTGCTTGGAATAGCAGTTTAAGTGGAGTGTAGGAGCCCACAGCAAAATGGTGGCCATTCTTCAGGAGGAAAGCATGCAGCACATGCCATCATTAAGCGGATGAGACCCTCAAGGTGATGTAGGCCGTCTCCATGATACTCCCTAGTATCATCAGTTCTGCTTATGGAACCACTTACCTCCCAATGGCCCCGTAATCTATTTTTAATATTTGCCAGATAAGTGCACTCATAGACATTCTTCAAGGAAAGGCCAGATTTTTACCATTAGTCAGAGGAGAAAAAAGAAAAGGAGGCAGGAAAAAAAGAGAAGAAGTAGTTCAGGGCTCCCAGAAACCTCCCGTATCCAAGGTTTTTGTATTTCATTTTACTGCTTCACTTAAACTGCTGTGATGACGTGTATTCTGACAGATGGAAAAGAGAATGCATAAATGTAGTAAAGAATAAAGGTTTCAATTTCCAGTTGATGCATGATGATTGTCCTCTGACACTGTGAAGCCCGTGTGGATCAAGCTGCTGTATATATAATGAAAATATAATAACAATTATGTAAGGAATGTAACACCTATGGGGAACAAATACAAACATCCAAAATGTTTCGAAAATGTTTCAACTCAGAGAAATCCACATTTTTAGTATGGTAACAGGACGTATCGATTTGATCACATTTTAATTGCGTAATATTTCCTTTACCTGAAGCTTGATCCGTCTCTGCTATAAACTTCAGGGCAAATGAAGCACAACACAGTAAAACCTCTTTGCTAGCCTGTTAGCCAGTCAGCTGTTTCCCCCTTCCACTGCTTCTATTCGTCACTCGCAACAGATTGCGATAATTCATTGTCGTTTGCTGCCATATGTGAATACATTTTAATACAGGAAATCATCTGTGAGCATAATTTGCAACCGGGGTCGCACCAGGTAGATTATTATCGGCAATATCGGTGAAGACAACAACTCCCATGATCCCACACTGCTTCACCACGGTATCAAATTTGTTGTTTAGTTATGTTTTGATTCAAAGACAAATATAATTTCTTTTGCTCTTTTAAAATACAAGACAGATAATTTTAGAGCTCTTATAAACAAACAGTAGCTAAATACAATGATTGGTATTGAAAATACTTAAATACAATAAAAATAAGTGGATTTGTATATATGATATTAAAGTTTTAAAACATTTTACACATATAATTAAACTGCAGACGAACTGTAGCATCAGTTTAAATCATAACTGAAAAATATTAAGTTAAGAAAGAAACATCAAATGTGTCAGTCAGAATCTTGTTTATTCTCAAATTAAAAAGGCTGTCAAGCTCTAATCTGTCCATCACCCACTTCCACACGTCGTGTGATATAACTGCTCCGTGTAACAGTGTGTCATTGTCTGCAGTCTAATAGAAATGTCAGCAAGCAAAGTTGTGAGCAGCGCAGCGATCGCCAAATGAACCAGACGATGTGATGAAGTTTCCTGAACACATCGCTGCTCGCCCGCCATCATCCCCTGCCTCTGCCGCTCCCCTCCCTCTAATCAGCTCTCCTGACTGAGTGCAGATGTCATAATTATTAATCTGTTCAGACGAGCCTGTGGTGATTGATGAGAGCCACATGCTAATCAATGGCGAATGTGTGATAAGTGTTTACCATGAAGATTATGGCAGCGGCACCTCAGGTGGAGAGGCTTTTCTCCTCATTACTCCACCAACACGGCACCGGCAAACAACTCACTGACACTTAGACCTGATCTTTAATCAGGGATTATCTGGCACTTGACATTATTTACAAGAATGTGTTATAGTGCCAGATTCTACTATGAACCTCAAACACAAGTTACTTCTCCCTTACTGGCTTAGACGGAAATATTTCACCAAATATTTTGGATACCTACACAGTGATGTTTTTCCCAGCTTGTGTTCATGGACTAATTACACTATTATCTGGTCCAGCCTTTAATTGAAAAATTGATGCAATTCAGTTTTGGACTAGGATGCCCCCGTTACATTTCCCTGTCACGTTAATATTCAGTTTCTTCCTCGACGCTAGTTTCTTTGGTCTCATGTTCGTCAAATCTCGGAATCATAAGACATCAGCGCTCTGAAAAAGGAAGTAGCAAACACTGTCTCTGCAAATCTCAGCAAGAGCTTTCAAAGTCTGACATTCCCTAGCTGGGGGCTCAGTGCAGAGACCCACAGAGCGCGAGCAAATGTTGGACCGGAATGCAAATACCTTTTTGTCAAAAACCAGCACTCGAGCTTGTTTGGAACTGCTCGAGACCTCTTGAGGATGAGAGAGAACAGAGGTGGATTTTTTTGGTGAGATTTTCTGGGTAAAGCCTACGTCAATCACTCCCTCGGGAGAATGGTTGGCTGGAGAGAGGGAGAATAAATGGCTGTGGCTTTGTGTGCACAGACCTGGCGTGCAAACCTCTCCATTGTTTCAGCCACAACAGCAACGCGGCGCAGGAGGACAAAGTCTTGTCACGTCCACCACAACCACCCGTCATAATTAACCTGCACGTAGGTTAACAGCAAGAGTCCTTTTACTTCAAGTAGTTTGAAGTACTGCAGGGGAATCCCTGTTACACGGCTTAAATCTGAGCGAATTCAAATAAAAACAACAGTCAGAGCCGAAACACATTTGTATGCTTGAATGAATAATGAACAGCTCAATTTACGATGCATGAAGTCTTTTCATCGGGTGACATGAACATACTGAATGTAAATGAGAACGGTCAAAAGGGAGGGGGGGGGGGGGGAAGCTGGTTCAGTTTGTACCATTCTGTAGAAACACAGAAAGCCGACACTTGTCGAAGACGTGTTTTATCTCTCTTTTCAGAAACAGTGCATTATTTTAGGTTCCTCAAATTAAATCCCTACACTCACTTCATCTCAAACCATTCTTTTTTTTATTACATTTTAAATATTGTTCTCGAGCTTGACAGCAAAGGCAAAGAAAAGTAGGATCAAGTCCTCCGGCCTGTAGCACAAGGGAATCCGATTACAGACAATCCTTAGATGGCAGTATTCAACCATGGCAGAACAACCGGAATCGGGTGTAGAGAGAGAGAGAAAGAGAAACTGTGAGCTCTTCGAAGGTCAAACTCTCCTCCTTTAAAAACACAAGCCACTTTGGGAAAATAAACTGTGTATATACAGGGAAATGTGAACCTAAATATGTATAAACCCTATATGATTTACTGGAGGTGACTTTACAATGGGGGGAAGAGAGAGTACTCATATACTAAAAACACAGTATGACAATCAGGTCTTTATACAGCAACCACCTTTACAACTTTGAGGTGAGATAGAACTTTCTATGATGAGGGAGAACCTGATTACCCTTCTTGATGCGTCAAATATAGAATTTCTGTATAAAGGTACTAGCAGCTAAGACAAATACTTTAGTTAATGAAAGTGTTCAGTGTTGCAACAAGTACACAAACTCTCAAATGTGGTTTCTGGTTTCTTAACATGGCAGGTAATGAGTAAAGGAGGGAAACCAGACAAAGACAGGGAGTGAAGCAAGAGAGACCAACAAGGAAAAGAGCTTAAGAATAAAACAGGAAATAATCGACTCAGAGCAGAAAGAGCAACAAGATCCAAGTCCACAACAGAAGAGAGACTCCAGACAGGGACAGAATCATGAGGATAAGGGGCTGAAGGCCTGTGAAAAAAAACGAGAGAAGCCTTTTGTGAATACACTCCAAATGTTCAAAATAAATATTTGGTGCAATAAATCCAGTTAGAGAAGTGACTGATGGCTGTGAGAGTGAAAAGCTGGAAGAGATAGCCTTGTATATGTGCATGTTCAACTTGTTTACGATTGATATTTTGACTTAATTCTCAAAATGCAAAATAAAATAAAAAAATCTTGCCTTTGCATGGCCCTGATCCTAAAATACTCCTCTAGCACTGCGATGCATCTGCCTTCACAGAGAAGTGCCCTTCACTCAGCTCCGGTCTGAATCTTAAACTGAAAATGTGAATTTAGTTGTATCTTCTTGTAAAAATGCAAACCTGGCATAGACATATAAATTCACATTTGCAAATGGACCTGGATCCTCTTAGTTAATGTTCGATTTTCAAAAAGCAGAATCCATGGTTGAAGGTCAAAATGCTTCTGGACGCAAATCAATCAAATCAAACCTATGACGTTGGACAGAAAAGACTTCAACACATAGAAATCTGTCTGAACGAAGCTAGACCCATATCAAATGTAAATGGGTTAAATAATGTAAAATCTCTGCTATAATCCTTTATACGAGAGACGCTGACTACATAAGGACCATATAATCAGAGCGAATATACATGAGCTCGCTGATCGGTTCAGTTTCCAGGTTATAAATATGCTGCTGATCAGCAGTCGACTACCAGGCCTGGGTGATCAGAAGTCAGCACCTGAACACACCACAGCACACGTATCAAACCGTCACCGAGCAGCCTGCAGCAGACTTTTAAAATCAAATGCAAATAGGTTGAAGAATGTGATTTCTCTGGCATAATTCTTCAGCTTTTATACATGACATGCTGCCTATATAAGGACCAAAATCAGATCTGCCTGGAGCTAAGACTTGCAATGAACTGGTGATGGTGTAGTATCCGCTACTATAACTGTACTGTACTGAATAATAATAGAATGCGGTGGATGTCACACTCACCAGATTTCATCATTATTGAACAACTGTGGGTGAATTTGGAGCAACACGCTGGGCAGTGCTCTCCACCACCATCATCACTGGAACTGGGGGAAAGGTGCATCTCTTCTATAGCAGCACTTGAAGAGTTAGAAACTATGTCAAGGGTTATTGAGACTTCTTTTGGTTTGTGATGACCTACAACTTTACAAAAGCAGTGTGCCATCCCATTTATACATGTCCTGAAAGTATGTATAATAATAATAATATCTGGGTTGATAAACATGACTAAAATAAATGTGAGCGAAATCTTCCTGGTCTACGACGTGGAGCATTTGTCCGGTCTAGAAGCAAATCAAATGTTTGTAAAGTCATTCGAGGACACAGATGGCACCGACTTCTTCTAATGTGATGGCTGCAACTGCTTCTCTTTGGCAGAGCATCTGATGTCAGCTGGTAGTGAGGATATTGGTTGCTGGTTTTAAAATAAAACAACTTGCTCTAACCACTTCTCGCTTATGGTAGTAGCAAACACCTTTTCTACTTTGTATTCAACTATACGTCTGTTTCGTTTCATTGAAGAGTGAGAAAACTGTCATGTCTTGTCTTTCAGTGTTTTTTTCCCAGTATCTAGTGAATATCATATTTTAGTTCCTGTTTTAAAGATTCAGAGACTTTTTGGACATTTTGTTAACTTTTAATTTACTTTATTTTGAATTTGTATTCTTTAAACTTGTTTTTTGGTTGTTTGACTTCCAGTTTTATTTTGAAGCTCATTTCATTGTGTACCTCCAACTTTTTGTCATGTCTTTGTCTGGTTTCCCCACTTTGTGATTGTATTCACCTGCCTTAAGACCTGTGTCCATCGTTTATTCTGCCTAATGTATGGTCTCCAAGTTCCCTCTCTTTCCTTTTGTCTCCTTTTTTCACATCCTTATGCATACGTTATTCTTCCCGCTGTTTCATGGGAATCATTTTTTGACCTTTATTTAAGTCAATAATAATTTCGTAGTTTTGTTTTTCGTAAAACAGTTTTTATTTACACAGATGTCAGAGAAGCAGGAACATTCATGAAATGTGAATTCAGCAAAACTTTTTTTTCTTACTCATCATACCAGACCATCACACTTTATGAAGCCAGTTTATTTAATGTTGTTCCAAAAGAGGACACATTTGATGGGGCACACACAAACATGTCTGTTCCCAAACATGAATTTCAACTTTATATACATGATGTGTCTTATCTGTTGTATAACTAGCAGTGGGAGTGGGCCTCGCTGATCCAGTAAGTCAAATGGCCATTAAATCAAACTGAACAGTGTCACAGCACAACACAACAAATACAAATAGCAGTCAGCATAATAACTAATTCGACTTGATGCATCATCTGGGTAGCTCCACAATTCTTGCTCTGATGGTGATTGCTTCCGAGAGTTGGCAGAGGTAGGAAAGTCCGAACAATTAGATCAGAGCATCACATATGCCATGGCCCATACACTTGTCTCTTATTCATGAGTCTTTTATTTTTCTTGAGGGGTTGTTTTGCCCCTGTCAGGTTCTGTTGGCGGAGAGAGGATTTAGATCAGGACAATTCAAATACAAGTATTAACAGGAATCTGTATCCTTGTATTGTACGTATTCGAGCAGTATTAGATATTATATGGCGCTTCATCTAAGCAGAATGTGGTGAGGTCTAGCTGTGTGTCTGGCTCATCATGGCTCGAAGCTCATTCTGACAGTTCTGCCAAGGCGCCGACAAACCGGTCTGTTGCAAAACTGGCAAAAAATACACAAAATCTCTTCACAAATGTCATGTGAAGAGACTTTCAACGCTGTTCCGGCTAGATCAGTTCTCAAAAAACTTTTATCGTAACCATGTGTTTCATGTTAAATTAATCTCAGGCCGATAAATGTGATGATATTTGTTAAATGTAATCCAATGCGTTTTGAGTTCAATCTTTCCTGTCGTAATGATTTCTCAAAGCCAATTATATATAAGTTTGTAAACCTTACATCCCTGATGAGCACTTATCAGTTTAACAAAGTTATATTTCTTTAATTCTAACACAAAACTCTATATAACCTGAAGCAAAACACAGACACATCTGAGCAACATTTGAATCCTTACAACTACTTCATGTGATATACTAAAGAGATGCTAGTAGTCGCATATGCTAACTTTCCAGCAGAGAATAAAGACAAATGTAATCCTGTTGATGTCCCTATCTAGATGAAGGTGTCCCATAAATCATGCAACATCCCCCCTGGCTTCCGTCAACTGCTCTTTAATGGGGGACTCCTCACTAGGCCCAATTAAAAGAACTCTCACTGCTCAGATTGAGGGTTTGATTTGTGAATTATTTATCAAGGTGCATAAATATGACTCGCTGCTATTTAACAAGGTGTAAGAACAGGAATTATGAGGCTAATCTCTTTTTCTCTCTCTGCGGGGGGTTTGAAAATGGAAGAATTAGAAAAGCTCAAGGAAATCAAGTTGCTATCGATTGTTTTTGGAATGTCAGTTTACAAACAGAAAGTCTGGCAACATTTGTGAACTCAAATAATCTATGTTTAAAGTTTTATTTAGCTCATCGAGGCAAAGTATCGATGTATCATTCAGCTTTAAAGTTTCTATAGTCAACATTTATACATCAGGGATGGATCTGTTATCTCAAATATAAATATCTTTACATCTTTTGGGTGAATAGAAATCTGCCTGAAGCTGTATGTAAAATTTGCCTTTTCTCTGCAGGCAAAATAAAAGAGATGTTTGCTGTAAGATTCTTAATATCAACTTTAACTTGTAATCTTTTTTCTGCTGCCCTCAAGTGGTCACGTGAATTATTTCTATGTTTTGTTTTTTTTATTCGATATTAATGATGTATATTGTGTTCCTTTTTCTAAAGATGAAATACTTACAGTATGAATAATTAAGGACAGTCAGCATTTAAATAAAATTACAGATTCAAACAATGTTTATATTGTGCAGAAATATATGTTTTCACACTGCACAGAGAAGATCCTGAAGAAAACACATATTAAAACTTAACAAGATATTATGATCAGGTTTTTCTGTCAAGTTCTGCAGAGATGCTCTATTCTGTACTTGCTATTGTGCTTTTTAAATAACAAGGGAAAGATTTTCTATCAGTCACAGCACATTTAATCAAGTGCACCCTGTGATACTGTAGCTACATAAACAACGTCTGGATATACATCAATTTCAATATCTGTTATTTTCACAAAATACTGTGGGAAGGTATATAAATAATAATGTGGGTGAGGACATCAAATGTTATTGAGCTCCCATTCACCTCTGTGATATAAATAACACAAATACAGTCTTTAATCTGGCACGCTGCAGGCAGGTGAAACAGTAGAGGAGCAGTGCTGCGGAAATATGAAGAGTTTAGCAAGTGATCCTTATCATTATCTGTGAGGAAGGCGGTGCTGAGCATGGCAAGGTCACCAGCATGACAGCGAAAGGTCATCAGCACCATGCCAGTCCGCCTGCTGCTCCTCAGGCCTGACCTTGTCAAAGTCAAGTGTTGAGTTGCTAATGCCCCCTTAACCCAGCATGTGCAGCGCTCAAAGCTCTCACCGATGCTATATGGCCGGATGTGGCCGCCGGCATTAATGATGAAGCTAACTCTCCTAATTGCCTCCGCGTGATTCCCAGACCTGACCTAAACTTGGCCGCCACTTTATCTGCCTCTCGTCTGTGCTTCATTCCGCTGTTTGCCAGCGCGGCGCCCATAGTGGGACAGCTGGCCCACATCCAGAAGAATCAAAATATTGTCAGGACCACTCTCTGGGCTCCCACTACCCTCCTCTCCAAATTAACCTTTAAATCAAAGATGGAGTCCTCTCCTCTCCTCCCCCTGCTTCTCCCTCATCTTGTCCTCTGGGTGAATTAATAAAACCTTAATTTCCTCATTAGCCCTGTCAATTCATGCAGGGAGTAATAGGCACTATACTTGGGGAAGTGCTCTCTTACATACAAAAATGTACCGTTGACAATTAGCTTCCTGGGAGCTTTGTAGGGGAGAGGGTGGTCTGTTGCTACGAGAGACTTTCGCCTTCATTGTGTGTGTGTGTGTGTGTGTGAGGGTTCAATTGTCGGCAGTAGAGACAGACAGGGTTCCTGCTGATTATTTTACAGGATTATAATGGCAGAAAGCTTCACAACAGGATATTTTGACCCTTAAACTCAGATTGTAGGACACACATAACAGAGTTATGTGAAAAATACAACCTTTTCAAATGGATTCAAATATTTGACTGCAACAATAACAGTAGCAATAATACTTAATACTTATGGTTTAAAAAAATCTATATACATTATTAATTGATGCATTTATATATGGGCATAATCATAATTTGATTAATTCTACAATCATCTTTGCAGTTAATAAGTGTACAATTTCTCTTTGATTTATGTTAGAGGTTTTCTTGTGTTTTCATCTTTAAAACAAACATTGCATTACATTTTCTGCTTTTCCTTGAATTACAGCCTACACATTTTCTCTATATGTTTTGAGGGCGTGACATTTGTTCCTATGTGTGTAACAACCTCTTTGGACTCGCAGGACTCCTCTGACATGTACAGAGACCCCTCATCCTCCCGAGGGCAGAGTGGCTGACAGCAGCATGCTCAGCTAGCCCTAAACCTTTCTGACAGGTCACATGGTGACTCATAGTAACTGTGAGTCACACACGAGGGAAACAATAAAGGGTGGGTCAGCGGTTAGATGCTGGGGTAAAGGTCAAAGGTTTTCTTTCTCCAAGGTACGCTGTCACAAAACTAGCGAGGTGTTATTGTTTACTTCGAGAACTGTAGGTTTGTGTTATGCAACACACGCTGTAATTCCACCATTTGTTATGGCCTGTGGTACAGAAGGTACAAGTTTCCTGCAGAGGAAAAGGTTACACTGGAGACGTATTGCAGTTTCCACTGTGTGAAAATCTTTAAATCACAGTTTGAAAGCTTGATGGTTTAATGAAGAAAAATCACAACATTTTACAGTGAGTCACATTTTGATGCGATGGGAATCAGAAAAGCGAATAAGGTTTGACGGTTAAAGTCAGGATTTGACAGCTTTTAACACAGCACATGGACCAAAAAAAAAACTTGATTAGCGAGACCCAGCACAACTCTGTCAGTCATTTTCCAAAAGATAAATATGCGATGTGACTGTTGACGTTTGTGATTTCATGTGACTTGGGGATTCAGTGATGCGGCTGATGTTCAAAGCTGGCACACAGGAGAGAGTGACGCGGGAGCTGGGTGCTGCGTGCTGGCTGGAGGAGGGTGGTTGCTGGTGCTGGGGGAAGATGGTGTTCTTGTTGGAGGGTGTTTTCTCAGTCTCGGCACAGCGGGGCATTGCAGGCTTGCACTGTCAACACATGCCTTTAATGTTGCAAGTTTTTAAAAGGAAACATCAAAAGAATCTACCCATGGTGTTGAGATTTATTTTATTTTTATCTTATGTTATGACAAATCATTTACAGTGCTCCAAATTGTGTGTGCGTGTGTGTGTTTTGGGATAAATTGCTACATTTTATGGTTCAAAGCCAAGCTGTCAGAGTGGGATGTCACCACTTACAATTATGAAAATGTGTTTTGACAAAAACACAGAAACAAAGTAGTTTCAAGGACATGACGAACAAAGTTTTCTATCATGAACGTTAATGGGTAAGTAAAAACAAACTGTCTTTAATCCGGTGTTTGTGAAGCTTTTTGGGCGACACATCTGCATGAAAGGTGCAACACAAATCCTGTAATTAGAATGATTTAGTTGTTAAAAGTGTCTGTCCTGTAAAATCCATTTCAAGTTTTATATCCATCTTAAACAGCTGAAACAAAGCACTATGTGAATATCAAGTAAGCCGAGTAACTAAGTGTGGTAACATGTGCACATTTTTCATTTGATTGCAATTAATCTGATCACAGAGTTCAGTCTATTGTATTATGGTTATGGTGTTTACATGTGCCCAGGTATTTAACCGTAATAGCTGTGCAAACTTGATGAATATATTCATTACCATTTGTCTGGTTGTGAGATAGCAGGATTAACCCAAAAACTACTGAGCCGATTTCCATGAAATTTTGTGGACATAACCTTAGAAAGAACCCATTCAATTTTTAAATGAATCCGGATAAGTACGTAGATTCAGGAACACCTTTCACTTCCGTTAGCATGGTGAGATAGAGTGTTAGCCTTGGAAGAGGAATATGCAGTTTTGAATGCCCTTCTAGACATCTTTGGTTTACCTCTGCCAAGGAGGTTATGTTTCCACCCCTGTCCCTTTGTTTTTTTGATTGGTTTGTTAGTCAGAATGATAACACAAAAACAACTTAGTGGATTTCCACAAATATTGGTGAAAGGATTTGGTACGAGTCAGGGAAGAACCCATTAATATGTTTGGAGCAGATCCAGTAATTCTTCTCCACATTCTTTAATATTGATAAAATAGGGAATTTTTCAAAATGTTCCCAGTTTTCCCAAGTAATAATTTATGGATTGGGTTTAAGAAACTGATTTCTATGAAATTTGGTGCAGCTTGATTGAATCTAAAGGGACTGTTGGGCCTTGGTGGTGCGATGCACTTTACAGAGGGCCATTCCAGTTCTTCTTCTATTTAAAACCAGAGGGCCAGTTCAGTTCGGAGGCTGCAGAGTTCGGGTAGTGGAGAAAAATACATCCCCACTCATTTAAATAAAGAGGGGATGCACAGAAAGAATGCAGGAGATCTATGAAAAGATTTGAACTATCCCCCTGAATTTTCCTCTGACTTTTTTTATTTGGTTTGTCAAGACCGTTGTATCTGCAGACTTAACCTGGTATCTGCAGTGCCCACGTTTCTATTTGCAGCTCAGAAGGATTATACAGAAAGTTCCAGAACGCAGAACTTTTATTTTTTTAATCTCAGAGTTTGTCGCTTGAAGTCAGTTGTTACCCCCTATCTCACTTAATCCTTGCATTTCCACTAACCTGAAAAAATACAAAATGAGATTTCCAAGGCAGACCTCTTTGAAAATGTTTAGCACAGAAACACCTTTTGAGGTACAGGAGTCGAGTGCATATTCACCCCCCCTCCTCCTCCTCCTCCTCCTCCTTTCGCTCCTTCCTCTCAGTGTTTCAAAGTTGTGATAAGATGTGACAGCCTATCAAGCCTCGGTGAGGGCTGTACACCATCAATGCTGCAGTGCTGACTTATCTCGGTGGCATTTTGCTGGCGATATAACAGAGAATCAATTATGAGTACACAGATATGCGAAAGGTTTAGTCGGCAAAGATGCTGCTTGACAGTTTGATGATAAAATGGCGGTAAATAAGCTCCATACATTTTTCTTTCCTGAGCTAAAAATACCACCCCCTTGAGCAAATGGCTGCGTGTTAAGATAAAGAGAGGACAACAGCCTGCACAAAGGCACACCATGTGGAATCACAGTCATGAAAGGAAACAACAGTAATGATAATTTTTTGGGGGTGATGTGAATTTATCATGTTTTTTTTTGTTTTTCTACAAGACTTTGTGTTTTTTCTCCAAACACTTTAGTCAGAATATTCATAGACTCTGAGTAGATTACTATTTGTTGGTATCCACTGGGAAATGAGATAGGCAAGTGCAAAAACCTATAAAAATGTGCATTTATGTTAATATTTCCAGGCGATGAGATTATACACAAAGCATAAATCAATGCAAAGACGCAAATAGACGCAAATTTTGTATTATTTGCATCAGTCGATCGAAATGGCACAAATGATGCAACACAACAGACACAACAAAATAATTTGCTTAATTTAACTCGAGTTGAAATATTTGAACCCGATTAAATATGTGGGTCACGTGAAGTCACGTTAAGTCACGTTTAGAATAACTGGTTGTGAAATACAATCCGTAGAATAGCCAGCTAGATCATTTGAATAATATTTGAGGCTATTGGGTAAAAATATAGAAATATCTTTTTTTTCTCAACACACTGAATGACAGTAACATTGATGCTTTACACATAGTGATGAAGAACAGTAATAAAACAAGTCCTAAAAGAGTACAATGTGTTTTATGGAGATATCAATTATTAAGTACAGGCTCCATGAGCTTGAGTATGGGATTAAATATTATTCATCCATTCGGTGCTGGGACAAAATGTTTTAAAGGTGCTTTAAAATCAAATATGCAGGAGAGAAAAAGGGGATCCAAGTTTGATTTGCTCTTCGTTCTTTCTTAAGCAAGCTGTATAGGATTCAACAAAAGATTTCAACAGCAACATGTCTTTTTTGGGGATTCAAAAGAAAAGGCCTCCAATGTTTCACCGCTGCTGTCGATAGAGTTCCACCGAGCTGCCAACAAACAACTCGGCGAGAGGTGTGTAGGAACTCCCAAAAGGCTTTCTAATCAAATGGCACAGACCTTCACGGAAACACTGCAGCAATTCCGCCGATGGCAATGCCAGTGGAAAGGCAAAAGCCAACACATCAAGGGGACTTAACCTTGTTGGCAGTGACCAGAAGCCTCCTGTGCTGACCTTGTTTGTTTGTCTGAGTTCAGTTTTTATACATAATTGAACAGTAATAGAATACTGATTCCACAGCAATATGAGAGGAAACTTCCAATGCAAGAGACTCAGAGTTTCAGGAAGAATTTTGTTAAAATACTAAAGGTCTGGATAAAAACTTTTTACCATTTAAAAAATTGTAAAGTTAAGCCGGCGGCTACTGAGTGGAAGAGAGACCCTTGTTTGCTCACAGAGACTCTGCTGCCTCTGAAGACTTATTGATCGTTTGGAGTCATCCTCCTCACGCCCAGTTGGCAAAGCATCGCTTCAAATGGGGACAGAGAGGATCCTGAGTGAGTGGGGACAGCTGCTTTGTTTCCTTTCCCTTTTTTCCTGTCTGCGCTTGACATGGAGATTCCTCAGGCACAAGGATGAGGACTGGGAAAGTGTGTTCGGAATTTTTTTTGCAGTTGCTGTTGAGATTAATAGACTATGCTCCCCATCTCCACCTATGGGTGTAGAGGACACAAGCGCACCGTTAATGCCACACTTGCAGGCTCCTCAGCTTGCGTACACGCTGGTGATGACAAATGGGAAAGGACACACATTAGCCCTCTGCGTACCTCACGCAGCTTCCTACCCAGTAATGGATTCACCTCTGTGCCATCATCACCTTCTATTAGGCCTGGGACAGAATCAATAGTTTTCTAAATGCAGCTGAATCATTCATCATAAGAGGCCTTGTGCCGTCCACCTCATCTACCACCTGCTACCTCTCCGATCCGACTTATTCCTTCTGCCTCCTCAGGTAGAGAATTGAATATCCATTTGTGCAAAGCCCCAAAGAGGAAGGCTTGATCAAGCAGTGTCGAGGTGCCATCAGCGTCACAGATTTGAGTTCTCTAATGGAGCCTTACCCAAATTAAAATTTACTTCACAAAAGTGGATAATCTTAATTGACATGGGATAATCTCTCAGACAGTAGCGACACTTTGCATGCGCATGAAAGCACAAAACCTTTGACGAAATCTGACCCCAGAAGACACGTGTCTGGAACAGATAAGTGATTAATGAAGCAGCAGCAGGGAAGAACTTTGAAATAAAAGTGGCCTTTTTATGTATTGGTAAAATAAAGACAAAAAAAAACTTTGTGAGGGATGATTAAAGTATGATATTCAAATCAAGGTTTCCTCTCAATTATTAATTTATATAAATAGTACAAAGGTTTTTCGAAAATCAAATATAGATACCTTTCATCTTCAGTACAGTTGTTGTGGTTTTAGAAAAAGAGTCTCCATGGAAAAACTGCAGATTAACTCCGGGGAGTATATTGTGACAAAGGCATGTTTGTTTTTTGCTTTATTACTTGCTTCAATGAATTTTATGCTTTGTTTTATTGATGAGTTACTATATATGTGAGTGGATGTTTTTAGAAGCTTTAAACAACTTAAGTTCTATGTTTTGCAATGACTAACGTTCTGATAATCTACTAAAACTGATTTTAAAGAGGAATTTTAATGTGGGCATAGCTGGGACCTTTCTGAGTATATAAAATGTCAACAAATTCCACATCTCTCCAACTCAAGAGGTCAGTCTAATTCTAAGAAACAAGTCTCCTCAACGTTGTAGCTTTGTGAAGTCAGCTGTGGGCAGCAGCAGCAGCAGCAGCAGCAGCCGGGCCTGGCCCTCATTCTGCCAGCATTCTTCTGGGAGGCTGGGCACTGGCTGCTAAGACATGATTAATTGCTGCAATAAAGCTCATTATGGAGATTAAGTAGGAGTTACAGGAGCATTATTGATCACTGTCCTTTAAATAACCTTAAAGTTGCTTGTTTGTGCATGTTTGTATGACGCCGGTCAATGCGGAGGGCAGACGGAGAGGAAGGGCCTCGTTGCAGTGTTGCTCCAAGACATTAACGTCTGACATTAAATCAGTCCTGGTTGGGAACGTGACACATGTACGCATGATTGCAGTGACACGAGGCCTTAACCCTCTGAGTGTCCTCATAGCTGTTCTCATACAGTGTTGAAACAAAAGGTGCAAAAGATCATGTTTTATATAAGAAGAAAATCGCCACAGTGCATTTATATAGACATGACTGCCAGCACCCCCACCGTCATTGTAATGTTTAAATGAAGATTGCAGTTTCTTATTCTAAGAACTGTCTTAGGAGAAATGAATCCTGTTATGATCATTTAAAGTAGACATATGATGGTTTTTCAGTTTTTCTTTACTCTAGTGTGTAAACAGCTTAAAGCTCTAAAAAGTTAAATTTTGCAGGTAAATCAAACTTTCCTACACGCTCTGGAAGCTCTTGACCAATCAGAACGGAGTGTGTCAGCGTGTCGGCTGGTCTTAAAACGTGTTTCTTGTCTACTAATAAGCCTCTTTAAATGTGTGAACCCGAACTTGTGAACAAAATGTCCCCTTTTAAAGATATCTCACATTCAAATGATTCAACATGCTACTGGAGTCAATTGGAGTAAGTCAAATTGAAACTGTGGTTGCCTTTTCACAACTGTCTATTGCAATACAATGACAAGTAACAGTAATACAACAACAAAAAGATCTTGGCCGGTATTCTGTAAATTCTGCTTCAATCTATGTCAACTAAATTCAGATTATTAAATCGAATACCACCTATACCAATTGTTTCATGTATGTTAAAGAGAAAGCTCATATGTAAAGTATAATTTTCCTCTTATCTCACAGCCTTTTTTATTAACAGTATAAAGAAAACTGTAATAATTCCATTATTCTTTTCTCATCTTTTGTTACCCAAAGCCCTTTTTTAAATCCTCTTATCCCTCCTAGCTCTAGCAAACCCCATGCTTTGATGATAAACCCCTGAATCTGTCTGTGCAATATAAGAAAGCTTTTGCATTTTCTGAATATTGATCCAATGATAACACCCTCAGTATGAAAAGACTATTGATGATGCCTTTCAAACTTTATTATCCTTTTAGCCAGTTGTTTCATAAAGTAAACTCTTGCCGCACAAGAGTGTTTGTGTCCAACTGCACAGTAATGTACAATTAGACGATCATCAAACACTTACCGTTAAGGGGACTTTTCAGGCCATGGTGCTTATCAAGGTCAATACTCGTGTTGTAGCTAACACATTCATTAAGGCTGGGAAGAAAGTTGTCTGCTAAAAAGCTGTTAGAGAGCAATGCATGGCAATAAAAGCCTTAGATATACAACCAGGATTCTGAATACAAACACCTGGCAGCTTGCCTTTCTTTGCCTTTCTATTATTATATCCATGTCACCATTTATTTGTCAAGAGCCTGGCCAAGGACAGGAGCAGGTAGTTTAAGATCACTGTCAGTGGGTGGCTCCGCAATAGAAAGGTGTAGTGGCTTGCAGATAATAAATAAGGAAATAGCAGAGACACAGACCTGCCACATTCCAAGGATTTTGTTCGATGGGGTACTGAGGTAATTTCTGAGGCTGCTGGAGCAGGCCAGGAGACGGACACCTCCTCTGACCTTGCCGGTTGACGGGTGCCATCCTGTCACTCACGCTCCAATTTGCCTTGCTACTCACCATTGGTTGCCCGTTTCCAGTCCAAACCAACCAGAGCGCAAGAGGGTGCCTCAGAGAAGAGAAAACTAATTTAGAGCGATGACGACAGCGGCTCGAGTTTTGCAGCACTTGCCATGTTCGTCACGTCCTTGAATACCAGGACCTATTCCTGTCACGCTAATAATGCTGGGCTGCACATGTCATGCTCAGCACTGGCATGGGGGTGTTTTGAACATGTCAGAGAGATTATAGAAAGGCAGTGGTGCATGTTCACACGCCTTATCGGACTATGCCAGGAGAGGGTTTTGCCTGCTTTCTTACAATGGTAAAACCTCAAAGACGCAATGAATGGAGGAGACAGGAGTGGGCCACATTAAACAAAGGTGATTTATGACGCAGAATTCAATCACAAAATAAAACACCTCTTTATGAGACGCTCTAGTGTTTGAGCAACGGCTAAAGGAGGGTGTTAACATGTGTACTCCAGAAGTGCATACACATGCTGTCATGTGGTACCATATTTGTCAAATAACAGGGAAGGTGCTGACACAGAACTAGGATGCAGGTTCATAATCCTCAGATCAGGATTAGTTTTAAAACAACCTCCCCTGGCACTTTCCCTCGTGGTACTGTCCTTCCTCTGCTCTAGGCAATGACGTAAAAAAAAAAAAGATTCCCTAAACTCTTTACCATAAACTCTCAGCACAGAGCCATACATCTGTGCCTGCTTATATAGGAAAAATACCTCTGGCTACACAGATAAGTCAAGGGCACAGAGTTGAACTCTAATTTAGTGCTCCAGCAAGCTCTCCAGTTCACTATCACTAATCTACAGGTGAGTAAGTATGGGTTAGTAGACTGGAGTTTGTCAGACAGAGATAAGCAGACTCATTGACATGGGACACTTTGGCATCATTTCATTCTCAGGCCTATTACACCTTATTGATCTCTGCTCCAGTTGCTTTTCTAAATCCCACATCACAAATCAGGCAGCTGCCTTGACTCAGAAATATTCTACACCCAGTCTCTCTCTGCCCCCCTGCCAGACACTCACTTCCAGCAACAGCACCAGCCCAAACATCGTTTGAAAGTATTTTAGTTTTAGTAATTTAACTCCCCCTTGTGTCATATCCGTATTAACTCGACTTTTGATCACCCGGTGGCTTGATTTTTTGAGTGGGCGTTTTCAGCAAGCATGCAAATGCAATTTTTGTACCCCTGTCCACAGATGAAACACTGCAAAACATCAAGGAGTCTGAGTCGCTTAAGCTCTGCATCCTGGCCTCATTTAGGTACAAAACACCCCCCACAAAATTAAGGCGAGAATCTATTTATTTATTTTTAGAATTTTTATGCCTTTATCTGACTGTGATAGTTGAAAGAGAATAAGAGCGGAAATATTGGAAAGAGAGTAGAAGCAAACAAACAGTCTCTTGCTGTTCTGGGCTTTCCCCCCCTGTGAAATGTGTATCAGGTCAACCCAAGGCGATTTGTGTTTGATAAATGAAGTGCACTTAACATGAACGCTAACTTCACCCGAGCTCTGAGAGACTGGCTTCCAATTCTGAATATACTTTTGATTTAACCAAAACACCGAACTATGTCTTGCATGAAATTAAAACAATGGGGCTTGCACAGTTGAACAAATGGTAAATGGAGGGAGAAAAAAGGTAATAGACGCCCTTTGTCATTGCAGGGAAATGACAGAGAAATGAGGGTAAAAATTGAAGAACTATCTGACGTGACAAACTGTCATGCAAACATCGCTGATGTGCTGATTTACAGGGAAAACAAATGGATTCCCAGAGTGAACCAATGATAAAAAAACGATGCAGTGAGTGAGTAATGCACACTTTACAAGAAAATGTGGGCATTAATAATACATTTGCGAAATGGGAGGATGTGTGTGCACGAAGATAGAAACTAACAAGACATAGATGGGTCCGAAAGAGGCTTGAGCCAGTGTTGAACTCTGTCAGGAGCTGAAACCTTTAACCCGTGACTATCTCTCCGCATAAATGGTGGTCGACTCTCCACCATTTCACACATTGAGGTTTTAAAAGATAATTCTTTCCTATAGTTCCAGTCAAAGGTTGTAATTTTCTGCCAGAGCTCTTGGCCTTAAACTGGTCTCACGCACAATATTGGTTGACATAATTGCAGTGGTTTTTTCTTGTATAGACCCACAATCTTTTTCATATTGCATGCGCTATTTCTGCACTGAAGCACCGTGAAAGGGTTGTTACCATTCTGCACATTCACTTACTGGGTGCTGAATGCTAGCATCTGATCACAGGCAGTCAGAATGGATGCTCCTAACAAGACTACGTGACTATACATCCAATCTTTGTTTGCAGACTACACGTCCTGCAGCAGATACATACTGATGCACTCCTGCCTCCCCGAGCATATCCTCCCCTCGTTTAAAAAAACCCATCTGCATATATACATGTTCTGCATTACTGAATGAGGAATGAGGTTTAACTTGAAACGTAAATAATAGTTTGAAACAGCAATAAAAAACCCACATTAAAATAAAACTTTAAATAGACCTTACAATTAGAAAGGGTGACAGTTTGACTAGAGTGAGCTCTGCACTTGTTAATATTTGGTCATATATAATTTCCCCCCCCCCCCCCCCCCCCCATGGTTCAAGCTACAGTGTCACACAATCATAGTAGCATCAACCAAGTCAATTCGATTTTGAAGAGCTGTTTGATCAAATTCCACCTGTGACGTATATCCAATGCACTTTTCCTGGAAAGGCGGGCTGTTAAGAAGTGACAGTCTGCCTTAACTTCAACAAGGTGAGAGTTAACGCTTCTATCAGCTAAATTTAATGGTGTGTCGTGCTGGTTTTGTGAGTTTGGCTGCTGCTGTTGGTTTTTTCACCGTGGTAGGTTCTTGACATCTTGCTATGCTAATGTTAGCTACTACTTGCTACAGTTCAATGATTCTTGGCATCTTGCTATGCTAATGTTAGCTGCTACTTGCTAAAATCAAATGATTCTTGGAATCTTGCTAATGTTAGCTTGTTCTTGGTCAGAGTTTGTTGTAGCTCAACTAAAAACTTAGCATCACCACTTCTCTCTCAGAGTGTGAGACAGTCTGCCCTCACTGCAACAAGGTCAGAATTAGCATTTTCATCAGCCGAATTTTTTGCTGTGTCATGCTGGTTTTTGTGTGTTTGGCTGCTGCTGTTTGATTATTGGCATCTTGCTAGGCTAATGCTAGCTTGTTCTTGTGACTCAAATGATTCTTGGCAGCGCATTAAGCTAATGTTAGCTGGTTCTTGTAACTGCTAACTTATTCTTGGCATCTTGCTAAGCTAAGGTGAGCTGGTACTTGCTATTTCTAAATGATTCCTGGCATCTTGCTAAGCTAATGTTAGCTGCTACTTGCTACTGCTAAATTATTCTTGTCTATGCTCAGATAATGTTAGCTGCTACTTGCTATTTCTAAATGATTCTTGACATGTTGCTAGGCTGTTAGCTGTTAAGTGCTACATCTAAATGCATCTGACTCTTGACTGATAAAGGTTATTTTCCTTGTTTTGTTGCTTGTTTTTTGTGTGACTTCTTTATGTCTCTGATAATGATGATTATAATTTAGTGTAGTGTGGTTTGAGGAAGGTAGGTTATGTTTATGTTTAAAAAGCCTCAAATGTAACGTTAGTCATTGGAACAGTTAATATGATGCACATGTTTCAGCCACAGAGGCCGAATACAGGACAAATTAAGATGGCTGCCTTTGGGTTTCTCTTCCAGGTGTTCTGAAGTAATCACATGATCAGTGTGGACAGGTAAATAGTCACATGATGAAGAAACCACATGATTAAGGTGAAGTCTCATGACAGGATAACATAGGACCAGCCCACATACAAACTGAAGCTAGTGTCTGCTGTGTGAAGATACATGTTCTTACGTTGCTTCTTTTACCTCTGAGTTGCTGCTGTTGTGGTGGTTTGGCTCTGATGATTCAGTTCAAGAAACATGATTGTTCAACACAAGTCATTGTATTGAACAAAAGTTTGATCATTTTATATGTCGCCATGTTGCCAGTGCTGCTGACATTTGTTTTTTGTGGCATGTTTTTCTCCTATTTGTTGCCTCTTGCAACACAATGAGAATATGGGCCTCTATTCAAGATGTAGAATGGCTTCATGGTTATAAACAAATACTTACACACAGCGTCTTCACATTATCTCAGGTTCATGGCAAGTTTTACATTAGTAGTGTTTGCATGCTGTGGGCTTCAAATGTCCACTAAATGGCAGAACAAAAGTTTTACTGTTTAGGGCCATGACATTTCTTTTGAAATATTTTACTGCTGAGATGTTTGGGTTCACTGCTTCGCTTCAACAAGGTAAGAAACTGCTTCTTGTTTTTATAATTCAAATTGTGAGAAAACGCTTTGAGATGGCTGTGTTTCTGTGTTTGGTTATCAACCCTGCTGTTTGTTATATTGCTTTTATTGATCTCCTCGCATCTAGTTGCTATTTTCTGCTCTAGCTAGCCACATCGGTATTCAATGTAGGTTTAATTTCTTGTAATGGCTGGGCTTATCTTTAATATTGCTTATTTTTTAGCAGGGATATAGATACTTGTGTTGAGTTTTGTCTATGTGTTAAATACTGAACTGGCTTTGTGGCATGTTTAGCCTTGGATGGTTGCTCTTGTTCTGAGGGCTTTGTTTTTTCATTCACTCCAGCTCGGTCTCCAGTGGAGGACTAGCTAACTGAGCTAATTTAGCCACTCTGCTGTGCAGCAAATACTCACTGCTGCCAATTTACAATGTAGACTTTCATGAACATTAGCTGTTTAAAAACTGAATACAAACTGGGAGCACATATGGGGTTTCTCAGGCAGTGTTTCTCAGAGGAGCGTTGATGCTTTCAATGCCACAATTTTGTCAACTACCATAGTAGCTATGTCTTGTATCTGTAAGCCAGTCAGTTTCGGGAGTTATTGCTTCATGTTCTCTGACTGCAAGAATATAGCACAGGCCTTGTCTGACAACCTTCTCCAAAAAGATCATCTGTATAAGACAGCTCCAGTAGAAATAGAAAAGTAAGTCCAAGGCAGTCGAGTGGAATACGGTGTTAATGTCTTGTCTTTGCCAAACCATAGCAATTACTGAAGACTATTTTTTCCCCATTATTTCCCAGAAAAACAAGAGATGGCAATAATCAATTTTCAGATAAACGCTGCCAAACACATGATGAGCCATAATCACATTTAGGCCATTGTGTTATCTGTCGGTTTCGACTTGTTCCTCTTCACTTGCCTCCTCTTAGTCAAGCTGTTATCAGTCAAAAGAGTGACAGCAGCTCTCTGTTTCCAGGCCTTGTACGTGTCTTTGTCAGTCCACATCTCAGCATTCGGACAAGCCGCTATCGGACAAGGATGCTTCTCAGCCATTACTTCCACCTGTGTGACAACAGGCAGTCTTATCTGCTCTAGTGGTGTTAGTCTAGCTGAGTTGCTGATTAATAGACAAGGGGTTCCGTCACCCCTCTCGCCCCGTCTCTCTCTCACACTGTCTTATTCACCCAGCCTGCTACACTGAGTGAATGAGATTAGAGCAGGCAAGTTTAACCAGACAAAAAAAGAAAGAAAGATTATTCAAGGGTCAAGGTCATTTGGAGGTGATAAAATTAACTGCGAATTAATGTTTTCAAAGCTACTCTCTTCTGGGAACACACACACATGCAAACACATAGTCTTTTCTGCTGTTTTTAATTAAAAGCCTGAGTGACAACGTGGCCTATTTCTCCAATGGCTGTTTCAAATTGAGAGAGAGATAAGACTTATATTTAGGAGGCCTTATCGAACTTATCTATTTACTGCTGGGTAATTGTTCTTTTCTCCCCTTACAAAAAAGTCAGACAGAAAAATCCTCCCCTATCCTCTAGGTTTCACATCTCCAAGCAAAATTGTGTGTTTTTTGTCTCCTCGTAATCCCCCTTTCTGCTCCTGGTACAAGTGTAAGTGAGAAATGGAGACAGTGATTTTCACATGTGTCCTTGTGCACTTTCCACCTGAGCTGTAACATTGAGTCAATATCCTACCGGCCCTATGGATGATTAGCACGGGTGTTTTTCAGTGTGTTCTAATGCTCTGATCTCTAAACACTGTCATCTCCGTGCCCGGATCCACACAGGACGCATAATGACAGACAAACATTAAAGCCTCCCCAGCACCAAAGAATCAGTTTCTCCTTGGTCTATTTTTGCATCCAACTAAGGAGTCACTTGATCCTACCTCCTTCCTGACGGTTCATTGATTGGTTCTCACTTTGTCTCTGCCTGTAAGATTAGCATAAAGGCAAAAGACAAAGTATTTTACTCTGAGAACCAACAGGAGATATGACAACCTTTGAAACATTAATGCTCAGCTTTGATTTGTTTGGCCTGGTGTGTGTGTGTTTGTCTGAAGGCAAGGCTTGATCAAAAGAGATGTACAACCTATATTGCTTTTGAATATATTATACAGTGCGGTAAATGACTGAAGTGCATTTGTAAGCAAATGAGTTGCATTGTTTGTGGTTTTGACCTTGGGAAGGGCGACCTGCGATAATAAAGCACTTGTCAGAAAGCCAGTCCCTCTGTGAGTGGCTTGGTTTTGTTAATGTGAGATGTGTGCGTCGTCACCACTAACATTCTGTCTTCATTAACGCTGGATGGCTGCACAGACACAATGCATCTTGGGCGATACGTAGGTAGCATAAGTCCAGCATGAAACTGAAAGAAATTGGAGTAAATTAAAGATTCTAATTTTACTTCATCTTGCTTGACAAAGTGAATACTAGATGATAACATTTTAATGGAATCTTCTGTTGTTGAAAATGTGTTTTTACTACTTCCTTTTGTTTTCTTTGGTAATTGTGACTGTGTGTATAATAGTTCCTATACTTTTTAATTTTCTTTGTGTTTATAGACAAATGATTTTCCACCCACATCACAAATGTTTCAGTTATTCATCAGACAAATTATATTTCAGTCTGATACTTGTGTATTTCCATACATAGTGCATGCACTGCCTTGCATCTCATCCCCATATGTGTAAATTCTCCACCTGTGGAAAACATTGCACTAATAAAGTGCAGCACTAATGCAGACGTGTTCAAATGAAGTAAGGTTCATTAGTGTAGGTTCTGATAGATGAGTGCTGTCTTCATGAATTAATCCTGATGATCGACACACAGCGCGTCAGAGTGTTGCTGGTGAGATATAGTAAATTGTCTCAGAACTATGCAACCTGGTTTGATTTCTTGCTCACTTATTATGTTTTTTAAAGTGTAGCCTTTTGTCCTTGGGGTTCTATCCATTTCTCCTTCCTCACTGCCTTTTCCTTGTTCTGTCACCCATTCCCCCCTCCTCACAGTGGGAAGATTTTCTAATATCCATTACTTCCACCAGGGTCAGTGCAATCCCACTAGGTCCACCAAAGACTTGGCAGGTGCCGATAAGGGCCTTGCTCTAGACACTGTAATAACTTAACAAATCCCTCCATGACCCAGAATCCCCTTCACCAGCATGGCATCCCACTATTTTCCATAAAGCCATTAAAATCTACCTGGTGTCATATTGGGGAAGGGGTGTGAGGGGTTGCGGGGCACTCCATGCCCAGCACAGCTCCAAGGCTTTCTGTTAATACAAAACCCCCCCACCTTAAACCATAAATAGAAGAAGGCAACATTGCGATTCAACACCTGCTGTCAGAATGTAGTGGGGACAGAACTGGTTCGCGGACTTTGGATTGTGTGTCAGTGTCTGATGCGACCAGGCGTAGTGATCAACCTGTGCTCTGCCTTTCATGCTTTAATTTTCTTTCATCCATTCCTTCACTCTATTCAGTCTCGCACGCTCACACACAGCGGGTCATTTTGGCTAGGCCTCCTGGAGCTGTTATCCGATAATGACACCCGCTTCACTAGGTATCAGACCACAGCTCCACCCTTTTCCTTTCTCCCCTCCTAACATCCAGCTTTCAACCTGCCAATCATACTTTAGCCGCATTCAAGTGGCAATAGTGTTAATGATTAATTTCCCTTGTAATCCCCGCTCAGGCTGATAAGCTCATGACGGCTGCCGTTATTTGTGGCTGTTTTCCATTGTTTGCAGTGTTAAATTAAGCCTCAACGATCCATCCGTTGAGCCTCTGTGAGCAGAGAAAGAAACCTATCGGCACGAGCTACTCTAATAGATTAACTAGCCATACTGCACAAAGAAGGTAAAACATCTGTCTTGCATCACCACTGTGTTTGGAGTCTTTTCTCAGATGGAGGTGGGAGAGATTTGACACTTATCGCTTTTGTTTCAAGTCCAAGAGTCATGAAAACTAAATCACCCAATGGAATGTAGTCAAGTCAGCTCTGACTCACATTCTCATATTCAAACTTAAAACACCAGAATATTTGGTATTTATTTGAAAAGCAAGATTCATTGGTAAATTACTATCAAAGTTAACTTAGATCAGATTGATTCTGATCTAAATTATATCACTTCAAACCAGTAAGAGAAGACCAAACAAAGAATAAACAAAGTTTCTCCTCTGAAAACCTTTTTTTAACTTTTGCACAAAAGATCTGTCTTCATGCCAGACACCATCGCTTAAAAGTAAGAATGTGATCGAGAAAATAAGCTTTCATGTTGGATTCCATCTCTTTCTCATGTATTTCTTAAATGCCGTAGTCAGACTTTTCCTTGTCTGACTTGAGAAGTGAGTCAGGTTGAGTCTCTAGTATTCTAATCATCACACAGTGTCTGTCAGGGCAAGGTGAACAACGGCCCCCTCATAAAGACATCAGGCTAAACATCAGTGGAGCGCACCATGGGTAATAACAAGTTTCATGAAGCCATAAATCTGCCTAATCTAATGATGTGGCTCACCTGCCGCACTACTTTGATGTGTCATGGTGCCTACTTGTCTTTTTAAGGGGACGTGTCTGCGAGATGTCAATGACTTTCCTCAACGGGATAGATTTATTTCTGTGTAGGAGTGGGTGTCTGGCCACTTTTAATGTACCATGCAGAAAGATAGGTTTGGACAGTAATTTGCTTGTTTGTGTCCTCATTGCTAAAGTTAACTTGTCGCTCTTCTGGTGGCAGGAAAAAGTTTGTAGGCAAACAACAGGGTACGGTTGACTGCTTCGCATCATTGGCACAATTTGTTATCTTTAGTTTTCCTTTTTATTTTAGGGATCCATTCAGTATTACCATTTTCCATTACCATTACTGGAATGTCCCCCTTCTTTTACAAAAACCTTCACAAACAATTTCACTGAGAGTTGCCACCTTTAATTCTCTGAAATATGACTCTATTGAGAATTTAGATGGTATGAACTGACCCTGGATCACGATGTGCTATTTTGTTCCAGTTCTTTTCAAAAGCGATAGGCATTCCCTCTAATTAAATGGACGGCGTTACAAGTTTCAAATAAATGACCGCAATATGTCCTCAAGAATTTAGCCCAGTTCCGAACGAACGGGTCCTGTCCAACGTTGAGGACACATCCCTCAATGGGTCTCATCTGCCCTGAGAGCCTCCTCTAAAGGCAGCTTTGCTCTGTGATAAAAGCTTGCAATTATGGGAGGTTGCCAAGAAGTCTGAAAGTCACCTTAGTTTCTTGCTGTTTGTGAGATGCAACAATATTTAAAAATAAATCAAATTTTTCTCATAGGCACATACAAACAGAAACATTTAAAAATACATCTTAGTGCACAATCCGCACCAGAGTTTTCCATTAACCTATTAAGACCTAAGAAGCCTACTAAAGAATCATTCTAAAACCTGAGCATTGTTTGAAAACAACCTCCTTTATGAACGGTTTATGAAACTGTTCACATGGACTGAAACCTTTATGTCTCAGCCTCTGACACAAACAAATTGAGATACTATTTATTGAGGGCTTTAAGCTTTGAATTTTATTGTAAATAATTTGCCTTGGAAACTGGATATGCCTAGAAACAACAAGCACATTAAAAATAATATGTGTTTTTTTTTTTAATTCTTTTATTGTTGATGGGGCAAATGTTATGATTTACAATAAAACCCAAGGGTTTGTTATTTCATGTTTCTATGTACTTCAGAGGCTGAGAAATATTTTTTTTATTGACTCTGTAACAGCATTGCATCAGGTCAGGTGATACTGGCTCTCACTCGCAGAAATCCTCCTCCATGTCTCTCACCCACTGATCCTTCACTAGCGGCTCAGCAGGCAATTCTAAGTCTGTCTGAATCGTCTGAATTTGTTGACATTGTTGTTTTCACCCAAGTAACTATTCCGTTGCAGAGTTGTTCACCTCGCTTAGGTCATCACCCATTGTCGGAAACCTGACTTTTTTGCAGGCATGATGCTTTTCATTTCAGCATCATATAAAAATTCTGCTCAGATGGGTTAATCATGCAAGCTAGCCTGTATTTAGTGATAATAGATACTTTTAGTGATACTGCTGGCTCCACAATATGATCTCTTTCATGCCTAATCTGGCTTCAAATGACAAGATTGCAAGATGTCGGCACCTGTATCCGTTATAGTATAGCCCCTTTTAATTTTATCCTCAATGGGAGGAAGTGGAGACACATCGTCCATATTTTAAACAGTATGTAGCCTAGTCTGTGAAATAACTTTTTTTTTTAAATGTCACAATCAGTACAAGGGATTTTTAAAACTGTTACTAGGTTTTTAAGTTGGTTGAAATGGTAAAATCCTTAAAAGTATAATGCAACAGAATTCGAAATAATGAAGATATCCCCTTAACAGTAATATTTTAACACAATATTTTTAAATAAGATGATAAACTGAGATCCATACTATACATAATATTTTCTGTAACTCCGGCCCACAGGGCACAGATTGCTTAATCTCCCTCCAAATGATGAAGTCACTTGTGTTTTTAGGTCTTATATAGAGGAATGTGTCTTGCCTTTCGAAGAGTGTGTTGTGCTAGGTAATCTTCCCCTGTAGAGATGTCTAAATTAGAATGCACCAACAGCGACCTATATTACCTCTGATTCAGACTAATGGCTGGAGGGCTTTCTTCCATTTCAGCCTCACCACATTATGACTGTCACACCACTGTGTTTGGCATGAAGGTCTCCTCAGTTTGCTGCCATTTCTGCTCGCGAGCTTATAATTAAATTCTTACGGGGATAGCGTCACACATTGACACAACAACAGTGGATAATGCTAATGTCAATATATTAGTCCAAAATAGTTAAAACAAATATCTTCTTTTGTCAAATCAGCAGTCATATTAAAAGCTACAGCCTGTGACAAGGTAGCTTAGCATAACTAAGTGGGCTGATAGCATGGAAGCCACCGTTCCTCTTTTGCATTTTAAAGGTAGTCAGATGCTATGTGAGACTTCCAACACAAACATTTTATTGTCTTCTTACCGTGAAAATAACAAACGGTAATTATAAATAATGAGCAAACTCAGGAGCGTGCGGTTGAAAAACTGTTTCTCTGCAGCGTCTTTGTCCTTTGTCTCACACCTGGTTCCATTAACCTCTTGCGGGCTGTGTGCTACGTCATTGGCTGGTATTTGTCTCAGCCCGTCAGCTACAGCCAAAACATGCTCATTAAATAGAATGGGTCCAACACAGCATGCTTCCTGGCTGGACTGCAATGTGCTCTATGTAGGCTATGGTCCGTGGAAAATAGATTGAACTACCTCATCTATGTTATGTTTCATTCTGTATGATGGCTTTTAGATATAAATGCTCTTGTAGCTATCATGGGACAATATTAATGATAAATATGCCAAATTCACTCTTCACACTTGTTTTCATTTTGGATTTGAATCTGCAAATGACAAGATGTTTGTACCCCTTTTTAATTGAAACATTTTTTGGACACAAAATGTTTAGGAACTCACCTACGCCAACAGCTCATATCGACTGACCACACAATTAAGCTGATTTACTGAGCTTTAACAAACTGTTACACAGTCTGGACCATTTTTCTGCTGGATGCCAACCTTGTGTCTTTTGTAGCAACTTCAATAAGAATGAATGGTCTTCAGTCAAAAGTACAGGTGACGATGCCTCTTTTTATCCTCCCACTTAAGAAAATTCACATTCAAAAAGGAAGGCTCCGTAGCAGGTATACAGGGCTAATAACTACCTCACTTCTGCTTGCATTTGTCTCTGTTTCCTTTAAAAACTGTTTTATCTTTCTTCCTCAACACCCTGTTTCCCTTTCCTTCTTTCCCTTTTTCTCCTTTCTTGCATCTTATGTGTCTCCTTATTCGCTCTCCTGCCAGACTTCACCTTTCCCACTGCTTTAACCCCCAAGGATACTGACTCCAGTGGAGGTGTAGGACCTGGAGGACACTGATAAGGCTTTTCCTTTAAACCTGAGCTCTGCGGGCTGAGTGTGCAAAGAGAGGAACGGAGCAGAGGGTACACTGCACCACCACAACCACAAGGTCACATCAGAAGTCATGAAGCACGGCCAAGACTTTGGCCTTTTGTCTTTTGATATAACCACAGGGATGATCTTGAGCAAGTGAGTAGGTATAGAATAAGATGCTGTTCTTGTAAAATCAGATTGTAATTTAAGGATATGTTCACCATGGACGATCGTTTAAACGTTTGAACAATGTATTGGCTGATCATTAGAGGCACATATCATTTTATTGAGTGTTAAATGAGTAACAACCTAGTTTAAAGCTTCCTCATCTCTATCAATTTAGCCCAAACAAAATCAGATAAGAGAAAAAAGAAAAAAAATGAAACCAGGACGTGCTCTTAAGCCGTCAGCCTTCACACAGGTAATTTATTTTATCATGGCCATCTCTTTGCAGGTACTTCTGTAAGCTCTAAGGCGTTTGCCACAACAGCTGTCATGGCTGTAATCTCCATGGCTGGAGATGGACAGATATAATCTCCAAACTAGCTTTCAAATTTGCTCTGTAGCTTCCAGGCTGGAAGGAGCAGCCTCTGTCTGTTTCCATGGTAAACGTAAGAAATAAATCACACAGCTACATTTTCCTTCTTGATTTAAAAATTAAAAACGTGTCTGAAATTAAGTATCAACAAATGTATTAATATTACAGCTAAATCCTTTTTCTGACGCGATTCTCAATGTGATATAGAATAGAAACTGGTAATGCTTCCATATCACAGACAGCATCTCTGACACAGGCAATGCCAAACAAATCCTCCATCATCACTCCTGTTCACTGCCGTAACAACACTGAGACTTTTGCTTGCCTCCCAGTGGCATAATTATTATTATTACCCAACTTGTGTAGCAGATTATTATAAGAATGCAGAGCTTTTATTTGCCATCTCTCCTTTATAGCTGAGCTTAATGATATTCTGTCATATCGAGTGAAAAATTAACAGTTTATTACGGCACCAAGCTTCAGTGCAGAGTGCAAACTCCCCACTAATGCCTGCGGTAATGGATATAAAAAAAGACAAGATCCAGCGAGAGAAAACATACATTTGTGCATATCACGACTCGCTGTGAGGTTTGTTGCTGCAAAAAAATTGGGAAAACAATATAAATCTTTAATGCTGTGGTGGGTGGATTGACCTTTTTCAACTTGGCATGAAGATATCCATGTTTTAATGTTCAATGGAAATCCAAAACGTTATGTTTGTTGAAGAGAACATTATGTCTTTGTATTTGTTTTAAAATTATTATTAAAAAAAATACATTTCCTATTTGCAGATGCACTTAGTAGAAATTCCTGTGCTGGGACTTGGACCTACAGGGAATACATGAAAGATGAATGATGCATCAGACATTAGCTGGAAGAAAAGTGAAACAAATATGCTAACTGATCTGTTGACTATATCCTGAAGATTACTTTGCAGCATACAAAATCACACTGGTAAAACAAGAGTCACACTTAATGTATTTGCAGATGACATTTTTCAACCTTCCATAACAGTCTAACCATCTAACAGTGTTTGTCTGCCGACCAAAAGCTTTGTTCTATTGGACTGTAGACTGTTCATCGCTCACGTAACTATGCTTTTCTGACAGGTAACATTTTCCAGACTTCAGTATTCTTGAGCTCATCATCTGTGACAGATGTCATTTTTGGCTGTTGGACAGATTTTCTCCTTGGTCTATTTCTACAGCAAAGACATCAGGAGATGCAGAGAAATGGTTTTTCCTCGTCACTGATCAATTTTACGTGCGGCAGCAGAACATGTTAAATCAGCCTTTAGAAATCAGGTTAAAGCAGACCAAACAAAACCATAAGTCAACAAAAGATGTAATATTTTCTCAAATACTGTAGTCATACTGATACTTACTCTACTCCTAAAATGCACTCTTGTATTGAAATAAGTTATTTAGTCCTGAAATATAAGATATCCCCAATTTCTTAAACTATCAAAGGGCTGATATTCTGGCCAACATGTTTCCTCTCTTTTTCTGGAGTCGTAGTTTAATTCTCTGCTTAGTTTTTTTCCCTTTCCCCCCGGTTTAGTTACTGGGTAAAAACACAGGAACTTTAGCCAACTCAATAACTCAAGCTATTTATAATAAACAGAAAAATCCGACGGCACCAACTTTTAATCAGTTTCCACTCATATTTAAGTATGAGTGGAAATTTCCCCTGTTAACTGTTCTGTCTATAAAAATGCATGTCTATGTTTTACTGCAGGGTTATACTGCCGTTTTATAGAAAATCTCATATTAAACACGTTATTCACTACTGATATGAGGTCTCTTTCATCATATACCATAGCTTAATATCATTAGGAGCTCAGAGTGAAGCCTCATCACGAGGACTACACTGACTTGGAACTGTACATCAGTTGTGGTAGAGATGTCTCACTATGATGATGTATTTGCCTGAATTAGCAGCTTATTGGCAGCAGATTGAGTGCTGCCCCACTGACTTGGCAGTAAGCACAGACTAATAGTGTTTCTTTTCGGAGTTATAGCTTAAAAATACTTTCCTTTGCTTCCTCGCATATGAGCTCCCACTCGTCCCTGAACAGCATTCTGTCTTTTGTGAACCTTCTCAAAATTTGTCAAATCTTTTTATTAATATGTCTACTAGGGTCTTTTTTTTGTTCCTGTCTGGATAATTTTCTTTGTGTGTACTCTGGGCATATGAAGTCTTCTGTGATTGAGAATTATACATAAATGCACCTGAAAAAATAACATTAGATTTAGAGATTAGACCTGCAAGTATTTGACTCTGTACAAAATCCCTCTCTGTTTGTTTTTATTCATACATTATGACCTCCACAGCAGACACTGTAATTTATTGCATAGTGAGATTTCCAATATATATGAATATTTTATATGGTGTCAAATCACTGTACTTTGTGCATGTATGAAATTGAACACCTTGCATTGGGGGATTGTCGTGGATGCTAACTTTTCATGCCATTGTGGGAATTTTGGAGAGTCATACATCGTGAATACATTTAGCACAGAATTTGGTCAATTATAATAGTGACAGTAAACAGTGGCCTAAATACTTAAGAGGAAGTGGATGCACACTATAACAGATTGGAAGTTATTGAGAAGTTAAAATCAGCATTAGTACAAAAAAACTTGCATCAGCACTGACTGGCCTTTAAAACCCAATCAAGGGTAACCCTTATCCAATCTTTGCTTTCAGTATATGGTTTTTACCCATACTTATTCCTTTATCCTAGGTTTGGTTAAAATGTATATTATGATGTTTTCCACTTTTTAAAGTATATCCTTTGAACAAATAATTTTACAATCTCAGGACCAGGTAGTAAAATTGTCCTTGCTCCTGAACCCCACCATGGATGCCAGAGGTCAAAAGTCAGCATCAGCTGACTGGACGCTGGCAGGGATTTTAGGTTTTAGATCGCACAGTTGAAGGATATTTGTCGAATCTCTCTGACTCTGTGTGCTGCCTCACTGAAATGCTGGCAGTAACAGGGACTGCAAAGACTTTTGAATCAGCATTTTAGGATTTCAGGACAAAGATTGTGCCTTTGTGCTTTTCAATGCTGTAGTAAATTCAGCTGTGGAGCCACAACATTGCTATAATGTTAGATTTTTCATCAAAGAAAGAATGGCCTCATATGCATTTAGACTATTAGTTATTATACATCCATTAAACTATAACATGTTTTATAATACTCATTCTGCAATACCAAAGGTCAATTTAGAAAAATTTACATCAAGCCCTTGCATCCGTAAGCAAATCTGAGCTAGTACACTACATGTATTGATTTTCCGCATTTGTGATAGCTGCAATACTTACAGCACTGACACAGAAAGGGGAACCAGCAGCTAGTGCTGAACAACAATGTACTTTATTTGACAATGTAGGTCGCTTTGATTAAGTTTCCTACTAACAACTGTCAAAAGGGTAAATCGATAGGTAATTTTGGGGCCAGACAAGAGTAGTTGGAGTCAATATCCTGAATCAAGCAACCCACTGGAAAGCCCTTAGGGAGCCTGGTAAAAGGATTACCCTCTGCTACCCTTAAGTTCTCACTCCATAATTGTCTTTGAACAGTGATGAACATCACAGGCACGGCCATGTCTTCAGCCCACTCTTCTGCCGAGAAGGAGATAGAAATCAATATATATCCAAGCTTACCTCCACCGCATGGCTACATTGCATTTCCATTGTTTTATTACACACAGCAGCCTATTTGAAAAGCCTAACGTCCTGAAAATTATTCAGAAATGTACCAAGGTTAATAGTGCCATTCATATTACGGGGCTAATCCCTATGCTTTGAATGGAGGATAATCATGAGGCTAATCAGGGCCTTTCCTATAAGCTTTTTGTTTGGTGATCTATGCTGTGCATTTGCTCCCTGTGGAAGGGATTCCATCGAAGCGGGATGTAATGCACACTAATATTCACTTTATTTCACAGAGAGCTATGAATAGGAACAGTGAATGAATCAAGCCCTAATGCGAGCATTATCCTTCAGACATTTGTGCTTATTGGTCTAATGCTTGTCAGTTGAGCCAGAGTGGGGGATGACATTTTAAATGTCCATTTTCATTGTCTGTCTCTTCTCAGTAATGTTCATAGTTCAGCAAGAACAAGGAATGAGGGAGATTTCCTGGGTCTTTTATAAGGCATTTAATAATGTATTGCACTGGCACAACCTGATGAATCAAGTGATAATTGAATAAAGGCTTATGGGAGCTTCACCAAAGTTAATTCATCCTGTGCAGTGACACGAAGAGCAATATCTTGAAACAACAATCTTGATCTAACAATGCCGTGGCATTATTGTAAATAATCGTCTTTGACACAATGAACCGTTATCGTTGTGAAGGATTTATTCTCTTTTATGTTCTTGTGAAACTCCAGTGCCGAGGTCTGTGACTTTTTGAAAGGAGAAACAGCAGAGGAAATTTGTGGTATAGATTGAAAGAGAGCCAGTTGAAATGGGGTTGACTGACCCAGGATGGCAGTACACAATCAGCTTCAAATGAAAGAAATGAAAAGAAAGAGAAAAGCTTATTGGATGTATTGAATCATTTTACTTTGCAGCCTGCCAAGGGATTGAATGGAGTGCGTGATCGGACTCTGCCAGGTTGAACTGTTTTATCAGAAACACACTTGACCGAAGACATCCTGAATCGTTCACATGGAGCGAGGCACATGCTGTTCAAAAACAGTTAATTGAAAGCTTCACTGTTTTTTACATATTCTCTTTTGAAATAGGATATGCAAACCTTAAGTTCAATCATTTGATTTTGTAATGTATTTGATGTGCAAATATCTGAAATAAAAAATAAAGCGACAGACTTGAGTACTGCAATTACAGCCACAGAAATAATGCAGAGATCTTAGTGAAAAAACAGGAATATGTAGATTTCTAATATCTATGAACAGATGTTGCCAGCAGTTTGTAGGAAACGTAAGTATACGTGGTATATGTTAGAGATGTTCCAATAATATGCCTGTAATACAGCTGAATTAGTTTCATCCGGAGCAAGTTTTTCTTTTCTCTAAAACTACAGTTGCACTGTTCTGCCACCGGTAAGTTCTGCATTTAGATGAGATTTTAGGTAGTGTAGCCTTAGCCAGAGGAAGCTAAATGATCATCAACACGACAAAGTTTACAAAAAGTACATTTACTGTACTAAAACTGTGACGTGTTCCATAAGCAAGGCTGTAGTTTAAGGGGGTGGCACAAGTGTTGCCAATTACAACAATAGCAGATTCAAAGCATTTCAAGATCCATCATAAGAAGAGAACATATTGTTGAGGTCATTGTTGTGTATTGTTACATTTCTAATGGCATTCGTTGTCTTACCCAGGCCATTCAAAAGTAAAAGCAATCGTCACTTCCATACAGAGTTGGTAGCATGCAGCTGTTAAAAAACCTTACACAAGTTTCTTTTTAGTTTTAAATACATCGGTATCCGATCAGTTCCTTTGCTCACTCCCAGTATGCAAAGTTGCTATTGGTCTTGGGGATGGAAACATGTCATTGGAACATCTCTACTTGATACATGTTTGCAACATGCTGATGAATTGGCCATCCAGCCTTAGCAGTGGTATTTGCTTAAGAGACACACTGCTCTGAAATGGAAAGACGTATAAGTTTGGATTTACACTGTAAACTGTAAATTAACAACTCGGTTCGACCCTGAGGTTTGTAATAAACTATAAAAAGCAAATTTCTTCAAGAGCAAAAAATGCTATCTACAGATCTACAAAAAAAAGTGCTGTTTTATCTTGAGACAAACATTTTGATGTGTACAGCCTTTTACATGGACAACATGGAGGAATAGTTGTTTTCAGACAGGTGGTTAATATGACCTCTAATAAACCTGTAAGGTCTGTTTCATAGCCGCCCACCTTCCATGTAAGCTTTGGAAACACTTTAGCGACACTTCAAGGTCTCTTCACGCGTTCCCAGTTCACTGATTCTGTTTACAGTTTACCACAGCACCTGCTCAGGTTACACTGCAGTCTAATGCATCATCTGTAACTAAAACAGTTATACTGTTGCCTGGCAGCTGATCTGAGTTTTCATCTGCCAGCTGTTCCGTCGTTAAAACAGTTTTTGCCAGACAAATGTACAAGAAGCAATTAAGTTTTCCTGTGATTCAAATTCTCTCATAATACGGCGTATTATATAAAGTACAGCATTTCAAACATAACACTTTTTTGCCCAAAGCTAGTTAAACTTGTGATACTAAATATTGTGTGAGTTTTCATCTGTTGTTACATCTGTTGTCAGTGTATTCACTTTCTCATCTACTTCAACCTCAGTTTGGGATATCTGGTGTTCCCCGGAAGGATTTCAAAAGCCCTCAGAGAATGAAAGTGAACTTATTTCTTGCGGTTTTATGCTCTTGTCTGCTGAGGCCACAGTTGTTAGAAAAATTGACCTTCTCTGTGATGGGTTTTCGCTCTATGATTCTTAATCACAAGTGTCAGCTACTAAGGGAAAACTTGCTCTTTGAATTTTGAGGGACAACAAACCTGATGTCTTTTATGCTGAAGAACTGTTTTTGTTGCAGCTACACTGACGACGTCTCAATGTGAGGGCATGCCACGTTTAATGAGTTATTTGCGAGGAAATGTACAACTCTATACAAGGAAAAGGGCACAGGGAAGAATGGTCGTCTGCCAATTATAATGACATACCTCAGGGTGTGTTTGTCTTCAATCAATTACCTTTGAAAACTGTTGGTCTTTAATGCTACATTGCCAACTTAGAGAATAGTTTTAACCCTCTTAAATCTCACAATGCAAATATTTACATCTGCAAAGCCTCTTTCAACCGAAACCATTTTCTCCGATCCCTGAAAATAACAACCTGCTCAAGAGTTGGAGATTTTGCACAGATGGTGGTGCACTACGCGAGCCACATGAGACAATTAGTATGTGAATTGATGATGATGCAGGCTCCGCACTAATTGGAACCTGGTAAATGAATGTGATTTCTCCCCCTGTCTCAGTGGGCAACAACATCAGGTATCATTGTTATAAGTCTATTTTCATAACCAGCTCTGGCAACATGTAATGGAGGAATCATATGCAATATGCAGCCAGTCTGCACCTCGGCCACCAGAACTAATCACACACACAGATTGCATTAACTTTGCATTATGATCCTGTTTTGAAGTAATTGAAGTGGATCAGTATCTCAATTTCCCGGCTATGAAGCTTAGGATTTACTAAGAGATTTGAATCATGTTTTGAGGTGAATGGTTTGGTTGCAGCTTTAATGGATTCCTTTACTCTTAGTACGAACACAACCGCTATTTAAATTAACACTATGGGAAAAGTAAACAGGTTGGAGACAATTTCAAAAGAGACATTAACAAATCCATTCATTTTCATGCCTCTGTGCATCTGACTCGGTCTTTAATTAATACCAACCACTCTTATGTGAAGAATTGTGCTGTTAACGTTCGCAGATGGAAAAACATTTCTGTTTATATAATGCAAGTTAAAAGAGCCAATGACTTGAATGGGGAAGTCCCACCAAGTCTGCCAGCAGTTAAAATTGTCACGTTAATGTCATCTTTAGCATCTGATCATTTTGATCTTGCTAGGACGTTGATGAAATGTGGTCTGGCTGTGTTTACCCCCATTGTGCTCAGATTGCTGTTGGATCTTCAGATGGAGGTAATGTCAGTCAGATTAGATCTTAGCTCCACAGACTGAATGACAACGGTTTTATTTTGTTACTGTTACCACACACCAATAAGGTTCCTGCTGCAGTGGCGTCTGTGGAGTGCTCTTTTCCACGCCCTGAGACATGTGTGTGAGATGTGAGGGAATGTGTTTGACTCAAAGCTGGAGTTGGTCCCTGAGCTTGTGACTGTGGCCACATTGCTCTTAAACAGTAAGGACAGGCCAAATACAGAGGACAAACTTCCCTACAGTGATTTCTCAAGAACAATTTAACACAGAAACAATTTCATGTCCATAAGAGTGAAGCTCGGTCCATAATTTTCTATCCAACTCTGATCAAGAGAGAGAGAACTTATTGATCCAGACCCAAACAGGACATTTTCATAAATAATAGGCATTTGAAATCTAAATATTTAGGGAGGCGTTGTCAATGAACACAGCCTATGGAAGAGACTGGGATAATTCTTAGTTGTAGAATCTGTTGTTGTAGAAAGCATAACATAAACAGTAGTTCCAAACTGCTGAGCTTATGTTTTTAGCTCCGTCTGTACTATCTTAGCTCTCCATCAGACAAAATGTATGGGTATACTGGTGCCCAACTGACACATTACATGGTATTTATTTATAGATTACATAGAATAACAGAGTTGAGTTGAATATTGGATGGCCCTATTGTCACAACAACTAATTCGGTTATTTTAGCCCAAATGTAATTTCTCCTCTTTCTTGTAAACGTATATATTATAAGTATATGAGTGCCAAATGAATTGTCAAACGAATGGATCACATTCATTAATCAAGGAATTGTTTCACCAGCCTTTGTCCTATTGAATGCTGTTGAAGTTCTGCACAAATAAACATGAGGTAATTTGCTGAATTGTTGATCGATGCTGTCTGCCAGATTCACTACAATTTATAATAACAACAAAAAACTGCTGGCCAGTTCTGCATTCAGCAAGTTCCAACAAAATAATATAAGAATGAAGTCCTGTCACTGTATATTTTGGTCTATGAAGTGAAAGCAAAAGAATGAAATAGGAATAATAACAGCTAATCTTAATTTAAGCGAATAATCATTTAAACTGTGATTTAAATGTTATGAGTAATAACCACTACTGCTAAAAGGTATTTCCTCCATTGCGTATACGATGACACATGTTAAATGAATGTCATCACTCGTGTATTAGCTGATCATTTATTCAACCCCTGATTGTTTCAGCGGCTGGTATTTGAACCTCATGGGTGGTCTGACCTGGGGAACCATTCTTTCGAGGGAGCATGCATTTCTTACTTATTTTTTTTTTTCATGCTCGCAGTCCCCTCCAGGAAACCAGCAGCAAGGAGCAGTAAATCAATAGCTACGCAGTGTGGGCAAATGACAACCCGTTTAGTTTGGCGGCCTACTTCGTTTCACAACATGTGGCCTGGCCTTCTAAACCGAAGGCACGGTCTCAGGGAGAAAATATTTCCCTGCACTAAATCAGATTTTGCAGCAGGTGGTCCGTGGAGTTGTGAGTGAGCTGCTTCTACACCTGCCAAGGACTGTGAGGCCAGAAGAAAACACTCTATTTTTCTCCACCCAGCTGACTCTGCTGCACCTCCCACTGGTTCAATATATCAATGGTACCTGGGTGTTTTATGAGGTGTCAACCATTAGCATCTTCAAAAACAATCATTCATCAACAGAAGTGTATAATGCAAAGAAAGAAAAGCAATGAAAAAAACCTGTAATAACCACACAAAGCAACGTTGAAATGACCCGATTCAATAAAAGATAAATTTCGCACTACTCCAGGTAGTTTGATGGAATTGGAAAAGGGCTCACAGAAGAGTAATGCTGATTCTGTTTGAACTCAAATATACTTTTTTAGAGTAATACATTAATGACCTTGAACATGTCAGGAAGAATCAATTTTGCCACGTGAAGTATCGATGCAATCTAGATTCAAAGTAAGGATAAAAGATTGATCTGGCCACAGAAATCCAACTGCCGGGTTTTCATGAGGCCGCTACTAAAGCCCTCTGGGCTAAAACCTGTAGCATGGTTGACAGAAAGAAAATGAATTCCCATCATGTTCTTATATCCACAACACTTTTTCCTAAGCAGCAAAGTCACTCTGAGAGTGGGGAGAAGTGATATAAAGCTAAATGTAAGATGAATTATGCATCAAGGTGCCAAAAAAACGATTATACCCTTATATATCTGATTGACTGGTGCTATGGCAGTGAGGTTCAATATCCGCTCCTTCGCTCACACTTCATAGCCTCTTACCCTTTGACAATCTCTTATCTTTACATTTCAAAAAAGTACAGAGAATTATTTTACCCCACCCTTCCGTCCTCTGTGCTGGCAGGTTGTATCCTCAAGTGTGCTTTAAGAATACAGTTATGAGCCTATATAGAGATCCATTTGCAATATTACAATTTTTTTGATTCTCATATAGATGCAGGATCCCCTAAACAGCTCGTTTATATGGTGGACATTTACACTGTGGGTTGTAAATGATGGAATAATTTGAAGCTTTCAAGTAAGCCTATAAGCTTAATGCAGAAAAAATGAGGTCCTTATTGTTGCTCCAGATAGTTCATAATAATAATGTATAGATCTTGGTGTTATATTGGATGAGTCCATGTTTTTTATCTTTAATCTCACTCTTAAACTTGCTACTATTTTGATATTTAATTATTTGCTTAATTCATTAAAAAAAAAAAAAAATTGAATGCAAATAATCAGCTTCTCTTCCAACATTAACCATCAATAAATAATGTAACAACTGTATGCACCACCTTGTGAAAAGGGAATCAGTCCTGCATGGAGTGATGGATTGACACCTCTAGTAGTAAATGCCAGAGTACAAGTTAAAGGGGCTACACTTCACATGACTTTGACTTTGACATTGCACACAACAGACTGCACAGTTATTAATCATTTTATATTCTTGTATGTGTCAAGTAGGAACCTTCTCGTATTTTGGCCTTCCCTGCTGACAGTAAAGGAACTTGCCACACTTATTAGTGTGGAAGCATTGTCGCATTGCTTTTAAGAGCCTATGGATGTCTGAACTATTGCTCCCCAACCTTCCCCAGATTATTCAATCTCACAGTCCTATTGCTGGCTCAAGATAAGATGGAGAATCCATGCAGTGGAGGCTTATCTGAATTTAGCACACACTCTCAGGAGTATGGGATTTCACTACAAATTCCTCCACCGCACTTCAGGTATGACCCAATTAATGTGAGAATTCACTGCCTTTCCCTTTCACCCCCTGCCACATCAATAAGTGATAAGGGTTTTGGGTAAAGGCTATGTAGGAGCTTTTCACATAAATATCAGTATGCCTGTTTTTAAGCCTAAAGTTTACTTAATTTAAACCCTGAATTTATTCAAGCCTTTTATGTTTTAGTAATTGGATGATTTAGTAGTTCTGTGGTTGATGCAATATCCATGATACAGAGGTTAATAAGATCCGCAGATCTTCTACACCCCAATGCAAACGGAAGTCTTATTAAATCTTTTCTTGTTCTGCTCTTCTTTTAATTAACAAAGAGCCATGTCCGAATCAATCATTTTTCGAGCATCTTAATTTTTGTGTCACTAGTGGCAGATCATTTAAACTGCAGCTAATTACCATGAATGTCATATTTAACTTCTCTCAAGGTCAAAATTAATTTTAGGCTTTTGGCTGGTCGGTGTGCTTTTTATTAACGTGCCAAATGAAGGAAGATTATCAAGTTCTTTGTTTGTAATTCTATATTTGTAAGTAATTGCTACACAGTTTTTTCAGTGTGACATTTTTCTTGACATTTTGTGTCTCCTACCTTATTTTCAGGTTTTACAGGTGATGAATATTAATTACATTACCCAACAAATGTTCATGCCTCTATCAACAAGGTGATTAAAGAGCTTGACTCTACTTCCGTAAGTGCTTTTGATACAAAATTTGACATTGAAAACCCAATCTTAATACAGAAGAGCATAATCTCCATGGTCCAGTTTTGGTAGGATGAGTTTGACGTTCTGACATGTTTTATATAAACATCCGAGAGGGATGCATCTACGCTATGTGTTTTTAAATCCAAGCATATGTAGATCAATACTTTCAGTTTCATGTTACCAGTTGACCTTTTTAATTTGTCTGTGACACATTGTTAAACATGGAATTACTAGAAAGTGCTGCTCTGCACAATGCATACTAGTTACTGTATCTCCACTCGCTTAGAGGTCCAAGTCAACTACTCTCTCCAATTATGGATTTTCTCCATCCTCAGAGACATGTTAAACAAAGTGATACTAAAGACTTGGCTGGACCATCTCTGATGTTTTACTGCAGAGTGTGATCATTATTGACATTCGTGCTAATCTGAGGGCAAATGCCGGAGCAGCTGTCTTGGAAAAAAACAGAAAAGGATTACTGGCACAAAAAGAGCCCCTGAGCTTGGACAAAAATGCCATGACTGACGGTCAGAGCAGTAAACAGACCCAACACCCCCTAATTAGCTAAAATACATAATCTTTGGATCCAGAATTGAAAAGAAGACAACAATTGTGTCCCTACCTCACACCATGTGCTTCACCACTTGCACAAATTGATCAAGTCGATTGTAGAGAAATTGGGTTGACAACAGTGGGTGTAGTTTAATTGTCCTGCTGCTGGTATCATTACTGAGATGCTAAACATTCACCTTCATTCATTCCTGTCTTGTTGCCCAACATATGTCAGTCATGAGGTCTAAAGCCAATCCCATCATGGACTGGGCAGAATCCAGCAAAAAAACAGGTCACTGGACAAGTCCCCACCTCAAAACTAAAACACTTAGGCCTACATTGAAACATTTTATTAAATTAATTCTTCCATATGAAGCTGACCTCTCTGTGTTGAACTTGGAAAGAGGAAAAAATCAACATGAGGAAAAAATACAAATATTTGAGTCAAAGCTGAGAATAAATGTTGGATTCCTACTTTATTTCGATACTTTTTTTGATTTGTGTATTCCTCTGATAGTTTCCCGCAAGCACAGATGCATAGTACGTGTGAGTCATTTTGTGTGTGTGTTTGCGCCCATGGAATTTAGCCTAGCTACACCTAGTATCTTGAGTAACAATCAATGCCAAGCAGAGGAGAAGTGCACAAAAGAATTAGACAGCCAAGGGAAATGAACCAAATTCAATTTCA
The DNA here is from genome assembly GCF_947347685.1 of Pleuronectes platessa. Taxonomy (NCBI): domain Eukaryota; kingdom Metazoa; phylum Chordata; class Actinopteri; order Pleuronectiformes; family Pleuronectidae; genus Pleuronectes; species Pleuronectes platessa. The sequence continues at coordinate 7,273,957 of NC_070635.1, forward strand.
GTCCGGCCGCTCAAGCTGTCTGCCACATAAAGCCAAGACTTATTATGAGATGGGCACCAATGTCATTATTATTCAGACCTGATGAGGCACCCTCTATTTAATGGAACCTTTCAATTTAACTCACCTAACAACAATCCTTGCATTATGAAGCAGGTTCACCTCAGTATTTTGATCACCTGCTATTTGAGAAAAGTGGCGGTTGCATATATTGAGTATTCAGTGATCTTGTGGGATGTGAGCAGTTGGTGGTGTATTGATTCATTTAGATAAGAAATATTGCCTATTTCAAAGGCCCCTGTGTGTTATGTGTATGCTAAGGAGGCTGAATAAGTAAAGTGATGAGTCATTTGGCTGCCATAGATTTGGGAAATTGGTTTGTCATAGTGTTACAAAAGGCGTGTGCGTGGTGCATAATTGCTTCAGACTTGGAACTTTTGCCACACACACACACACACACACACACACACACACACACACACGCATACAAATAAGAAACGTGTGGCTCTATGGCCTATGCAGAGATGTTTGAAGACATGAAAGGTGGTGTACTTCAGAGCTTTTCTGATAAATTGAGTGTGTGAGGTGTGTTTTGATAGAAGGATCTTTTTGCAATAGTCCGATTAGAATTTCAAACACTTCGACAAGAAAGGCTCACATGAACATATCCCATCCAGAAAACAGTGATTTTAATCAGGTAGCATCCAATTAGGGAACTTCTACTGACTCAACATCTGGAGAGCAGTTGCCAGCACTAACCAACTGTGTGTGTGTGTGTATGCGTGCGTGAGGGTGTTTAATAATGCACATTGCCACTTGTCATGTATCATTTTCTTTCTACATATATGCTGACACAAAATAAAATCGCTCTCAGGATGTCCACCCGATCACTAAGTCAGTAACAAGGACTTGAAACTGACTTCTAAACCTAAATTTTAGAATCAAAATCAACTGCTCAATTTGTGCAATATCTATAATCACACGTCATCCTGTATTACATCGGTATGACATACAAAAACCACAACAGACTAAGCACGTCTTTACTTTGTCTAGACTCCGTTACATTAATGAATAGTGAAGAGAACTGTGAAAACTTAATTAAGTGTCCAAGCCCTTGGCTATGCAGGGGTAGAGTGTCAAACCCCCTCATTCACTTCTGCACTCTGGGTCCTTAATGCACAACGTCATGCCAAGAGCCCCCGAGAAGAAAATCTGCCCGAGGAGCTTCCTGCAGGGACAAGAAAACTTGAACTGAGCTCCATGCCTGTCTGCAGACTAGTCATGACAAGGCCTGTGCCCCCCAGTGCTAGAACAACAAGATGAGCAAATTGAAAGTCACAGCACCAAGTTCGACATCGGACAGGAGCAAGAGGTCAGGGCTCAGCTCAAGGCTTTTGTTTACAGTAAAAGTGAAAACCAATTCAGCCTGTTGTTGTCGGGTCTTATTGGTCAAAAGCTTTCAGTTCTACTGTCTTAATGGAATTAAATTGCATTATGGATTTATTTGTTTATCTTTTTAGCATTCCATAATTAATAATTAATTTTCTTCCTTAAATTTGCCTGATAATATAATATATTTTTTCTTCATAAAATATTTACTTTATCTAAGAACAACAGCCTGAACAGCTGCTTTAAACAAAGCGACATTTTCATAGTAATTCAATTCTCAAAACCCTAACATCATCAAAATTAAAGGAGGGTTTAAATGAAAACAGAAATTAGCAGATGATTTTCTGCAATATATACTGTACTATGGTAGCCTTGATTAGAACAAAAGATGTGCAATAAAATGCTGAAACAATGAGTAATTTGTCCATTCAACACAAACTATGTACATCATTTATCATTTAGGTAATTTAAAATCAGAAATATATATATATATGTATGCATATGTGTGTATGTGTATGCATATTCATATAAAATATCTATATGTATTTTTTATTATGTTATTATTTCACATACTATTAAATATTATTTTCTTATGGAGAAAAGAACATCAATGGATGTCAGCCAAAGCACCTGATCTGGACTCGTTTTTCATTAAGATTAACTGTGTAGCGGAGGCGGACTATCTTTCTTTGCCTCCAGCTGACACTTGTCCCCCCTCTACAGCAGGGGTATTTGTGTGTGTGTGTGTGTGTGTGAGAGAGAGATTGTGTAAACGTGTGCATTCCTGTGTGTATGCTCTTGTGTGTGTATGTCTGTGTGTGTGTGTTCCAATGCTATCAAACAATGGGAGTGTTATCAGACATTGCCAAAGGCATATGAACGAATCAGAGAGTAATACGGACCCAAAATCCGCCTGTACCCAAGTGAACAAAGAGTTTCCACAGTGAGCCAAAATACAAGGTAGTAATCTTGTTCTCGTGACTTGTTTTCACAATTGTTTCTCATACAGTAAACATTTTCATGTATAGTGTTTTACTACTGAACCAATTTAAAAACAACGAGCCCTTGAACAATTGTATAACTGTAGAAAGAGATATGCTGACATTTAATGGAATGAGCTCTTTGTTTCACCTATTTTACAATGATTGTTCAAAATTCCATATCTCACATTATGTCTTTCTTCAGTTACAAATTTCCCCAAAGGCAGTGCAACTTAATTCCCAAATCATAAAAATCCCAAATCTTATCCCTGAAGCACTGCTTTGGTAAATTGTCTAATTGTTCTGGCTGCTACCTGCTACAGACACTATGGCCCCGTCCCAGTTCAACCTAAGGCCCTACCCCTTTGTTTTGCTTGTGGTCCTGTAGGGGTGGTATTCTCCCATTTCTCCATGTGATGTAAGGGTATTGGCCATCAAGCCCTTCAAACTCCTTCAACTGTAGTATACAAAGGACCAACCATAAAAACAAAGCAGTAGACGGAAATTCCTGAATGCTTTACGGACAGACATCAATAAGAAATGTAAAAATCAAGATTGCGTTTGTTATGATGGAACATCCCAGTAGAGCCTTGACATTTTTCCAACATTATTCCAATTCTCTACAGAGGCAGAGTTACTCGCACAAGTTCACTTTCAAGGTACTTTGAGAGGAATACAAAATGTTAAGAACAACTTCATTGACAGACCAACGTGTTCATTCTTTTAGCCCCCATCCCGGTCATTGGAGTGTATTTGATTGGTAAGGATTTCAAATTTGGGGGATTGGTGAGAACAGTGAGACTCAATATTACATTCTATCAAGTTCTTCACACCAGAGACGCAACTTTTACATTGTGAAGATCAAGAGCATTACATCAAATGGAGCTGTATTTGATATTTTACTCTCTGATTCAGCCAGAATAAAAGTGAAAAGACTGAGACCTGGCAGACAATATTAGACAGATAAGGGATGTGAGTTACAAGAATTGAACTGATGGATATATACATTTATATGAAGCCAGTAGCATCTGTTAGCGACTTTTTAGAATAATGTTTAATCTTCATTTTTTACATGACAGTACCTTGAACAAGCAGATTGCTGTTATGATGTTGATATGACCATGAAATAACTCAAACTTTTGTAGTGGATCCCATGTATAAATGTCATATTAAGCTGTAAAAATTGGGGAAATATAATGAATCAACAACACAATTGCTATTTTAAGCACAGAAATAATAATTTAATAATTAATATACAGGTATATCTCATTCTATGGACAATATGGTTGTATTTATCCAGTATATAAAACGATTATCTGTAACTAATTATGTTGCTTATTCTAAAAAAGTTTACGTTAATTATAAGAATGATAAAATAAGAGAGGAGCACAGTGAAAACTTTTTTATATGTAGGATATAATGAGGACTTGAACGATGTCATTAGGCAACTTTCAAGAATGGACAAAAACAGAGATGACAGTGAGGGATCAACCCATTTATTTTTATTCTGAGCCTCCACAGAAATTGTAGATTATAAAACATTAACATTTTCTTTAGAATAAATCAAGGAATATAAATCTAGAACTGTGTCTCATGGTGTTAAAACAAGGAGCATCAATAAACAATCCTGGCTCTAAGCACAACATCAATAACATCCTTGTGCTTTAGCATTTGGTCCAGTGAGACCCTTTTTGCAATTCTTTTTCAAGCATTAGTTGTCTGTAACAAAATAGAAGAAATAACTGAGTTTGATTATAGCAAAAGTGACTCTAAACTGTGCTGTAAAGAAATCTCACAAAGCTGATTCTCACACAGGGTTAAGTGTATTGCATAAAAAAAGCCCAACAATTTAACAATGTGCAAACTCTCAAGAACACTGCTGCTGTACAACCGTAGACAATTCAAATGACTACAAAAAAAGTTAATAACCCCCCCCTCAGATGGAATAAATCTGAATCATGTATGAAATGAAGAAATGCATTTGTTAAATTTAAAACTTTTTTTAAACCCCCAAATAAATTATATACAGTTTATCACACTGTCATCTTTACAAAAGCAGAGCTGAAGATACAGTCTAAATGACCTTCAACCTCTTTATCTCTGCCACATCTTTGGTGTAATGCATACTGAAAACATACCTCTGCTATAACTCCAGTGTGGGTTAGTCAATGTGCAGGTAATATACGAGCAGAAAATCATCTGGAACGTATCGGTCAAGCTGGGAAGTTGATCTTATGCTATGACCAGGTCCACTGCAAACATTAACACATTTGTTCTGAGTGGGCTATAAGTAACAGTATATGTAGTTGTTAGGAAGTAGATTGTTTAAAGTCTATATTGTTTTGCTGTGTGTGGGCAAAAAACATTTTAATCACATCCTGCTAGTGTTTGGCTCTGAATAATTCCTGCTCTGTTGGATTTCTCAGTTTGAACAGACTGAAACCGCTGAGACCTTATGGACTTGGTGGCTGTGAATTCTTCAAAGCTGTCATCAGTGGATACTGGTTTGTTCCCTGTAATGAACCCTCACCCCAGTATTCCGGAAAAGGAAAGAACACTTCTTAAGCGTCTTTTCTCCTCCTGCTGTCCTTTCGTCCTGACAATACTTCTCTCTGTTCTGAGGGACAAGTCTCTATCATCGTATATTATTTATTTCCTCCCATCTTTGTGTTTGAACATCTTCAGTAGCTCATCTTGTTTTTGCTTTTGCAATTGTTTGTTTCATCAGCAAGAAGCTATGGCTCGGGGTTAACGCAGCCATATGCATATTTGTGGTCTCTCAGAGCTGCAGGAGGAACTTGGAGTCGTCAGTAGTTTTTTGTCCAGAATATGAACTGTTCCACAAGGGAGTCATACCAGGCGCAGACAGCCTGGTCCTTAATTTCATCTTGGAAGGATTTTGGGTTGCAAATTTCCATCTCCCTTGCTGTTTTCAGTGATGTGCCCCTTTCTGGATTCCTTGCACAGACACAGTAGCTCAGCATCCACAGACCTAATAACAGTCTTTCCCTCTGCTGCAGATTACTTTTTCTTTGTATCTATTAACTCTCTTGCGTCAAAGCTCTAAAGCCAGTTATTATCTCCCGGGGCTTAAGGTGAGGACCTTTGCAGTGGGTGAGGCTGGACTTCTGATGACTATGACCAAAACTGAACTATTTGTGCCAGTGGCATTCGTCCTGGAGTGATTGCCTGAATCATCAATGACTGTCATGAATGAATCTGCACCAGTGCCTGATTCGTCATGTAGGCTAGTAGCTGTTAACGGGGAATCCCTCTTTACTTTCCTTTGTTGCCAGCCTTAGGCCTGAGGGTACCTGGACCAGCGACATACCTCAGCACATTACTGAAAAGCTTTATGTAGAACCAAAAAGGCTGAAAACGTTCCATCGCTCCTGCTCAGCCCGACTGCTGGATTTATTCTACGTCATTATTTGAAATATGTAACAAATGACCGAATTTTTCACATACCTTGTCATGTTCACAAGTTACTTTATTTAACAATTCTATTAAGTCAAGTTTTACTGTATAGTAAGTAAGACCAATTTAAAGAAAACAGTTTACATGTGAAATACATGCATTGGCACTAAATGTATCTTCACATTAGGACAATAACCAAAACAGACCCTTTTTGCTTGTCTTGTTAGCATTTTTTATGGTACTGTTTTATATTTACCCATTAGCAACAGGCCCGAAAGGCTTTCATGCGAGTGCCTATTTTAACACCTCTTATTTATTCAACTTACTTCAAAATCACTTAATGTTAACTATCACCAAAGGTTCACAACACCATTATTACTGATACTTGGGCACTTGATGTGATACTGAGGAATATTAACCAACCTGTATGTAGAACAAAATTGGCAGAGAACTTGGGGTGTGAAGCTTGGGTTTGTGCTACACAGGATGGGAATCTAAATGGATTAACGAAAGTCGCATACGATAGTTTAATATAATTTAGCTTTTGTTTGCCAAGCAACTCAAAGGATGACATCTAGCAAAGCGAGGACGTAACACTTCGTCAGGCTGACCTAGAACAGTATGTCTGTGTGTATCTGCTTCGAGTAAGAGCCATCAAATAATTTGAAAATTGCTCGTAGGAAAAGAGAAGCCTCGTATTTCATCACAGTCTGACGCAAACATAAGCTACTTTAATCTGTAATGTGGAATAAAATAGCAAGATTTACACTAAATGGAAGGATTTGGTACTGTCACAGCCTGGCTCAATAGAGCACATTATTATTATTTTGTTGGATGTGATTTTGTTATAAAGTGCTTGCCAAACCACTAGATTTTAATTTTTCTATTGCATCTTAAATAAATGTGATTTGGAAACTCTAAATGTTTTTTTATGAATATCATGTTTGCACATCTGTTTGCACAAACTTCAAAATATTGTATACTCTATTTATGATTAGGAAGCATTTGTAACCCGAAGGCCTGGTTTGTGCCCTGTTTTGACCTGGAGGTTTGTTTGCAATACTCACAACTAGAGATGAGCCGGATACTCGGCTGAAACGAGTATCTGGTACGGATAAAGCACTTTTGCCGAGCACGAGTATTATACGAGTAATATGAGTCAATATCTGTGCATGGACTGAATGAAAATCCTCACACAGCGTCACAGCGCTCCTCCCCTTCACACACCGCTCTGCTCACTCACTCACAGAACAGCTCTCTGTCTCTCAGTCACTCAGGTTCGCGGGTCTTTTCCGTTAACGTTTAGGGTTTCTTCAGCTTGAAGTTTGTTTTTATTTCAGTTTGTACTTACTTATTAACCGGTAGAGTTCTGTTAAACGTGGGTTCGTTCAGACGTGGTGCTGGTAGAAAGCGACTCGCGTTGCATCTCTGCCTGTCTGAGTTTTTTTTTTACTTCACGCATTGAGTGTCTGACTACTCTCTAGCATCTGGCTACTCTCTTTATCTCTCTCTCTGCCGGTCGTTGGAGTTTTTTTTTTTTTTTTAAACCATCAGTTGGCTCTAACCAGTTTTATTTTACTTCACGCACTGAGTGTCTGACACTTTCTAGGTAGTAGTGGTATAAAAAATATTACAAATTAAGCTACACATACACACACACACACACACACCTGGTGTGGAAATAAATTAAAAAAAAATAAAAATAAAAAAATCATAAAAAAATTTCAAAGTTAAAAAAGAAAGTTATGTTGAGTATGAAAACACTTGTTATTACATTTCACTTCATAATTGAAACAGCATGTGTTGTATTCATTGTTGCAAAACTTGTTCTGTAAATAGTTTGTTTGCTATTGTGATCAAAATCATTGATCTGAAGCTCAATGCTGATGCTGTCCTGTAATAGTTTTCTAATCAGCAATAAATATAACAATTTCTGATCAACCCATATCAATTGCATGCTTAAAATAACATACTGGTTAAAGCCCCGCCCGTTTCAAGACAACCCGGCCTACTTCCGGGTTAAATCCAGCCCACCTCCGGGTTAAATCACAACCACTTCCGGGTTAGGCCCCGCCCAATCCGAGTACGGATACGGATACAGATAATTCATATGGTTAACAGATACAGATACAGATACAGATAATGCTGTACTCGCTCATCCCTACTCACAACCACCAAAATGCCACCTGCCTCTCAAAAATCATACATACGGAAGTTTAAAGAGGTGATACTAGCAAGTTGCCAGTGATCATTTGTGGATCCTTCATGAGGGTTTGTCATTCTTTTATTTTCTTTTTTCAGGATTTCCCTCAAGGGAGTTTCTTTGGATGGAGCAAAGAAATTGCAGAAGCTCAACACATTGTTAAAAGGAGTCTTTTCCTCGCAGCCCTTCCTGCAAAGTCATTATAGGTCTGAGAGCTGTTTGTGCACCGCCTGTCTGAGCAAGAAGAAGCCACAGGCTGAGCTAAGGCTGCAACTTTAACACTCTGAAACTACATAATGGGCACTTCAATTGAAATGACATACCATTTATTTTAAAAGAACCTGTCTGACAAAAAAAAGATGTTTTCTCAAACTTGACTCAACTTCGATTTTCCCCTTTGATATATGCTCTTATTTTTCTGGCTTAGTAATGGGAAGCAATAAAGTGACAGGAATGTTAACAAGAAGATAATTATAGTTGTAATGACAAATTTTGTGGTCAACTATTTATAGTGACTACAAAGATGACTTAGATTTGAATGTCAAATAGGTTTATATAGAAATTAGACAACTGAATGAAGTATTATTAGTTATGTTATTATTCTTTTCTGGCCATTCCAGAAAGGAATAATCTTTTTTTGAAGTGAGAGCAGGAAATGCCCCACAGAGAGCAGATAATGGAGTTGTTATTCTAGAAGAGTTCGCACCTTTGGTTGTTGACTGTAATACTTTGATCTGTCACCATATGCTGTATATTAGCATTAAACTAGATTTTTTTTTACCAGCTTTGCCAGACATCTAACATGGCTGCATTTAAACAGTTTACAAACATTATTGTGTGTTGGGTAAAGATAACACTTATAATACCAAACTTTTATAAATCTATATGTCCAGTAATAGCACTCCAGTTGATAAATACTGATGTTCTCCTCTGGATAGTTAAGACAAATGCTTACTAACAGATGCCTTTATGCACTCAAGAGTTCTGAATATATATATACACACACACTGTTAAAATATGTATCACAACAAACAAAGTGAGTGGTGCATATCTACTATCTACTCTCTTCTCCCATCATTTTTAAGTCTTCTCAAATAATTGTAGAAACACCATTTAACAGAGATGGGGGGGGGGGGGGGGGGGTACATCTTTATTGATTTAGAGAAGTTTTAAAGATGGCTGGCTTTGCATTCAGCCATTCAAAAACTCGTATTTATTGATTTATATCTCACTTTAATTACAAGCATGGCTGCAAGGGAGAGTTGGCAGTAAGTATGTAAGGAGTTTTATGTCTTGAAAATCCTCTTTTTTCACAAGAGACAGAACCAATTCCTTGAGCAAAGAATAAATCTCTGTAATTAAACATTTTTAGAGAGTAGATGCTAAACCCTGTTCCAGGAAAACACAAAGACCACTCTTTGAAGAGGAAACAGAAGTTTGGAAGAACAGCAAGATGAACAGACACCCTATCTTGTCAGATCTGTGCTGTGAAAGGGATGTATACTATTTAGAAAAGTGTTAATGACAGATTCTCTACTTGCAAAGATTCTAGCCCGAGTGAATGGAAACATGACAAAAGTTTATTTTTAACAATCCTCGTGGCAGCATAACTGTCAGTTAGAGCGTCTGTCAATGGTGCAAACAGAATTCAACAGCAGGCGACTTGTTTGGAAGAAAAACAAAAATAAACAACAACAGAGACAGATACATTATATATATATATATATACACATGGACATCGGCTGTGATAGAGAAAGGCATCGACATCAATAGTATGTCAACTTGTTGTGGGGATCATAACAGTCCTCTGACTTACCTTTTGTTGACATGGACGCTGCTGGGATCTTTTCTAGAGGGTTAATGTAGTGGAAAATAGGTTGAAGAATTGGTTCAGAACTGTGGTTTAGAATAAGAGGGGCTCAATGAAAGGTTAATGGTTGCCATTTCTCCGCTGTTCGTTCATTATTCAAATGCTAAACAGGCAAACTTTAATCAACGCTCAGCGGCGCAAAGACGGGTGACAAACCACTTTCTGAATATGTTCATTAGATTTCTCATGTATTATTAAAGTAATCAGACCACCATGTCCCCACATTCATGTCACAAGTGGCTGCTCTGATCCACAAACAAGAGAGGGGAGTGGAGTTTGTTATTCCTCTTCTAACGGCAATAAAGTGCCTCTCCATTGAGTTGATGGCATATACAAACAGAGGATGTTGGAGGGCTATCCATTTTGGGTTGAAATGTTCATGAGTTTGATTGGCGTGATGAAATGGATGATTTAGAGTCCCAGCTCCTGCTAAGAATGTTTTTTTATTATCCTGTCTTCTCTGTGAGCTGTATTGTTTCTTTGGGTACATGTCAAGGTAGAGAGAATCTCACAAAAAAACTTTGATAGTGGCCTATAATAAGCTGCTCCTGAATCACTTTTGAATAATGCATTAACTCAGCCTAATAACAAATGTTTTGCACAGATTTATGAATAACGGTTGAAGTCTTTCCCTGATGTTAAGAGTACAGAAAGTAGCTGAGGAAAGAAGCTCCCATCTCAGAGGTACATACTCTCATCATCAGTCAAGATTATTGGTATCTGCTGCGGTAATCCTGTGATTGTTTATTAATTATTCAGAATGGAAATGATCTTTGCAGTTTAAATGTACAATTTCAAGTTGGTGTCTGATTTGCAATAAACTTAAGTTACCTTCAAACTACTTGAATCAATGTTTTTGATGCTGAATTAAATTTGTTTTTGTAATGAAAAGTTGTTTGCTTCGATAGACAAACTTTGGGATAATTCAACATGTAATTTAACATTCAAACATGTATTTAGTCTCTTTCAGCTTATTGTTTTTGGCATCATTGATGCTTATGTTTACTGTCTTCATGTATCATTGCTGTACTGGAAATATTTGGAAACTTCTAGTTCATATCCTTGTATTTTATATGAAAACCTTCAAAAACTGTGGGAATCATTAAGCTATCTATAAAGGTGTTCTAACACAAACATGTAAGGAGAAGGTGTGCAGTATTTTGAAAATGTTTTGACAATGTGTTTGCAAAGAAAATCCATTATTGCTTACTTTCTGAAAAAAACAGGTGTGTAGAGAGAATCTAGAAAATTGCACAAAAGGTAGAATGATGAGCACGAGTCAAGTTGATGAACAGAGATTAATTTGCATTGCAAAGAAAAGCTCATTTATGACTGCACATCAGGTCAAGAATGAACTCCTGGATGTACTCGATTCTATACTGTGGGTTTATGAGGACTCGCCGCAAAAACAAAGTCCAAGCTACACACAAAAGAAACTGGTGGAGTTCTGAAACAAAGTTCTATGGGATGATGAAAAATAAATCGACCTCCATCAAAAGGATGGAAAGAGGAAACAGAACAAAGAACAGGGATCGTGACGTTAATTGATGATTTGACTGCGGACAGAAGCAGCAGGATGAATGCAGAGGTTTACAGGAGCATTCTGTCCTCTCAGATTCAGTCAAATCCATCAAAACTCATTGTAGGAAAGTGATCCTAAACAAATAGCTTAAGCAATCAAGGGAATTTTCAAGGAGAATGTGTGGAATATCCTGACTTGCTGAGTCAGTTACCTGAGCTCAGTCAAACTAGGCCAACATTTGATGAAGTGAATTTCACTCTAGCTATATCCATAGCACTACATTTTAGTTTTAAGTCACTAACCTGGGGTTTTTGGAACCTTAAATTGAAATCTTTGAAAACACTGCTGGCCCTTTTTTTGTTTGAAAACTCAGTGGCTGTGTTGTAGTATAGATAGGGAGAAAGATAGTTCTAGAAAATATGAGGCAGTCACACACATTAGCTTCCTGATATTGGAGCTTACTGGTCTTGAGTACCAGTGGTGCATGTAAAACGCTGCTGCCACTTACTGTGGGTAACAGACTCACACTTTTCACAATTCCTGTTCCTTGTTTGTAGTATTTTCTGGAAATGAGCAACTTTAGAGTAGACATGTGATGAGCTTTTCAGCTGTGTAAGTGTAGATGAAGAGTACTTCTGCTATGGAGTTAAAATGCTTGTCTGGACTGAGATAGTTTTCACTTTAAAATGGCATTCAAAACTCAAATGTATTAGTCTGGATGTAGCCTACGACCGTAATGGCCAAGGAGATGGAGGCATACAACTATCTGGTGCTCTCGGATGACAAACAAGTGTGAAGGGCAAAGCAGGTGATAAGTGCTGCATGATTAGGCCAACATGATGCCTGGAAAAAGGTGCACTTGAGGAGAGCTTGTTTTGTTCTCCATCAGACTACCTGCAAGAAATCAAGCACTCCACTCACAGATTGGGGACACACACACACACAAACACACACACACACACACACACACTCACAATCAAACACACGTAGACAACTCTACAATAAGGAAAATAAGTCTAGAGCCAGTAATAGGATAAAGGAATGTTTGTCCTATCCAGTCAAATCCCTACAGACACCTCTTAAGATGCGGCAAAATTTAATCAACGTATTGGATGAGGTGTTATTGCATTCCGGCAGCATTACATTCCAGCAAACATAGTTTACACACTGGGAAGTTAATAAAGCACAAGGCATTAGCATTAAAATGAAAGTTGAAGGCAACTCCTTCTGAATATAAATGTTGACATAGAATGTATCAACTGACAGAATCCATCTTTTGCAATTAAGGAAGAAAGTGTGGGAAATGTGCGTGGAGGACGGAGAGCTGCAAGTAAAAGACCTGCTCAGAAAGATGAATGCCATTATGGAGTGAGAGTGAGACGGTTGGTGTGGAATAATAACTTCCTCTGCCACATTATGTTAGTACACTCCTGATAAGATCATTGGAAAATGGCAGCTGTTGGAAATAATGCAATTCATTCTGTGTTGCTGCAGGACACTACAGGGGCCTAAATGAAGCATGTCTTCTATTAGACCCCTAAAGAAACAAACTAATAGCCCTGCAAAGACTTGCCATTTATAATATGACTATAATTCGTATGATTCATTAAGCAGGAACACAAAACGATAGTATACTCTGATTAGAATAGTCCTCTGGGGAAATTCTTATGTTAATTTATTCTTGAATCTCCCATTGACTAAGCAACTTGCAACATGATATTGTGTAGATTAACTCCCCAGGTCACATTGTATTGTAATCTCACATTGTTTCTTCATTACCTGCAGTAGATGAATGTTGTTTACATATGTTTAATAAGTCAGCCCATTTTTGTCATCACAGAATCAACCCTTCCTCTACCGAAACCTTTGCTGAGCTCTGATAATGCACCTCAAGGAAGAACTCAAGTAGAACTCGTATACACAAAAAAAATTTATACATAAAGTAACTATCACTTGTTACCAAGTAATTCAAATCAATCTCTTGCCAACTACAATACAATAATAAATAACCTCTGTAAAACTTGTCAACATTGGTCAACTCATTGATATTTGATATTAACATTATTTATTTTTTTGACATTATAGGGTAAGAAGGAAATCCTCCTCGAATGGAGTAGATTTGTTGTTCAACAGAGGAGATGAGAGCTGTAAAATGTTTTTGAACTTGATCCATGCAACACATAGTCTTGCTTAGCTTGCAGGGGTTTGTAAAATATCTCTGAAACCCTAAAAATATAAATTACTATGGAGTACTGGCCCTTTGCCTTTTTTTTATGTTAACAGAAAGGGAGCTCATAAAGTTTGAGATGTCTGCAGATGAAGACTATGAGACTTGAATTACAGCATGTCTACAAATTTCATCATAAAATAATACCCATGTTGATTTGTAACTGGTAGCAAAAACTAGACATAGGAGCATTGGTATATGTAGTATTAGAATTCTGATCCGGTTTTTGTGACATGTTTGTGATACACAAGAATGTTACAATTATTCTTAATGGACCCAATAACATATTAAAAGAAACTGCAGTGTAACCTAACCTAAACTATTCTTTATTTAATTTACATTATGTATTCAATCAAAATTTAAAAATACTACACTTGACTTTCATTTGTGCCAAAATGCTGGATAAATTGTTCCCGTTTATGCTATTATGTTGAATAAATGCGTTTGAAGACAAAACAGTTTTGTTTTACAGCACAAGATTGCATAATCTTTATTAGAATGAACAGTGTCTGCCAAGTCAGTTGAAGCCATGAATCACATCTGTACTGGGCCAAATGTTACATTTTGTATAGAATATAAAAGGCAGCCCTTCCTCTGCAACCAGCTACTCTGTCTTGAAGCTTTTTGAATTCAACTCAGCATTGTTTCCCATTGCACTTACTTTTTTAAGTGGTAAATCAAAAAACCCACTGTTCTTTTCAGTTTCTTCTAGATGGCCTCCTATGACCAGCTAATTAGTTTCCCTTCCATAAGCGTTGAGGAGTTTTTTCAAAGGTAATAACTGTCTATTGTGTTTTAAGGTCACGTGTATGGTGCTGCCAGTCGATGCTTGTTTTGTGGTGGTTGGTCGTGAAAGCCTGATGATTTTATTTGTTCTGTGTCAAACCAACTGTACATGAACAAAACCGGATTTTTCAATCCCCTCGAGTGGTAAAAAACATATTTAGCTGCAACGTATACGCAGACATAAAATTGAGCTTTCAAAAGGCGGGTTATCAAAAGTGAAACATGACCACATCAGCATGTTACGGTTCCATCTCATTATCGTCAACTCATTGATTTTCCTACCTGCACTGATGAATGTAGTTTTCATTGTGTTTGATCTCTCCACCATCTGGCAGAGTCGTGGAACATGGATCAGCCTTTTAATCTTCCGCCGGTGTTTAAACGATCTTGAAGTGAGATGGAAGTCGTCTGACATTGGCGTTTTGTAAAATTGGCCATGGCGTTCATAAAAAAAATGTAGTCTTTCTGTTGGAATAGAGGTGCAATTTGTTAGTTGTATTGCCACTACAATATAGTCATTACTCCTAGAAACTACTATCGTCCTTGTCTTTCACCTAGTATATCTTTGGAGGCGAAGACGATAACAAAGCCGCTTCTAATTCTTTTTTTGTCCTATTGTTTAATGATTTCTTAACTTTCTGCAATCGGTCAAGAAGTCCAAACTATCCAAAAAAGCTTTCACACTTCAAACGATCCAAATCAGTTTTATCTGAATAATATCATGGTCTGTTGGTCTGGACCATCGTCGAAGCTGTCTGTTATTTAGGACTAAATTGAAAAGACTGAAGGTCTCAGGAGAATGCTAACAGCTTGTTGGAATTGAAGACATAGTGATGAATGGGGTTATACGTCTACCTATGCTACTTTCACTATCCT
Organism: Pleuronectes platessa; assembly: GCF_947347685.1. Taxonomy (NCBI): domain Eukaryota; kingdom Metazoa; phylum Chordata; class Actinopteri; order Pleuronectiformes; family Pleuronectidae; genus Pleuronectes; species Pleuronectes platessa. The sequence goes on from NC_070635.1 coordinate 7,289,224, forward strand.
CTTAAATTATCTCACAATATCACAGAGTACTATAGCAGCCAATATCTTAACGCAAACAGGTAACAAGTGTTGGTTTACAGTGAGCTCATTGTCAGCGGCAGACAGAAGCAGAGTGTCAAACTGTGGCCAGAAAAATGATCAGCCCCCTCACACCTGAGTCATCTGTCAGGAGGATAATTGGTCTCTTCTTTGCTGTGTTTCACCTTGCAGCTGTACAATATCTGTGTCTCTGTGTGTTCACGCATGCGTTTGAGTCAGTGATGATCTAGGCAGAAGTAGTGCTGGGTCCACCAGCTTGGTCCAAGTCACAGTCCATTCATCAAGCTCTACTAAGTGGCATCCTTGCGAGCAGCCTTGCTGTGGTGCTTCATGAAAGTAATGCATCCACATCAAGGCCACACTTTGTTAGCCCAAATATCACTTCTAAATTACCTTGAAAGTCTTGACCATAATGATTTTCCTGCTGTAAACACCATAAGAGATACAACTGTGAAAGATCAACCCTTCCATATGTTGTGCAAGGGCAAAATATCAAGAATTTTTCTGTTATTTTCTGCACACAATTCAAAGGAAGTTTTGTCCCCCAAAAAATTCTTTCTTTGATCTAATAACACTTATTTTTCTTCAATTTCAAATATAGAAACAAAAACATTGTATCTATGAAATTATACGAGCATGTGTAATTTGCAATACAATGACAAGCATTTTTTTAGCAATACAATTTCAATGCATTTAAAATTACTATACTACAAGCATTTGATATTTATTTTTGTATTTCACGGTCTGTGTCACTTTTAACTTCAATCCAGATCTTTTGGGCATTTGGAAATTATATATAAAATGTACACTTTTGTGAATAATTACACTAAAGATCTCTAATCTGTGATTTATGTTTGCCTGGAAAAATGAGTCACAAAAATAAATATATGTCATAAATTATGACGGCTACAGAAAGTAACCCAACTGACAAGTGAGATAAGGAAATTAACCAAATCTTTAACAATTAAATACAGGCTAAATTGACTTCTCCTCAGGAAACTAGTCAGTGAAATAGACTGTTTATGGGGCATTTAGATATATGACCTCTTTGATTTGCACATGTTATTTGGATCACTGTAACAATAAGAAAGGGGGAATCTACAACTACGCCTTAGTAACTCTTAATTGCTGGGTTTATTGATTTATTGATTGACAACACGGTAGACCTTGTTTCCAGTGCAGTTTATTAGTCGCTCCAACAGTGAGTAGGATGGTAGCATTTTGCTGAACAGAACCAGTTATCAATGAAACCAACATTTGAGTACAATTCAACTAAAAACCACCACAAAAGTAAGGTAATCAAACTGTCCTTATAATATTTCTAAAAGCAACCATACAAGAGCAAAGAAGTATAGTACAATACAATAACAGCTAAAAAGTAGGTACATGGGACTTTCACTGAGAGCAATTGCAGTGAGTTGAGGAGAACTATTTTCATTCAGTTGGCAGGAGGAGGTGTTGAACCTATGATGGACAATTGGTTGACATTTTTTACAATTCAGACAAATCTGAAGTAGGAAGGTCAATCCAGAGGGAAGAGGAGTGGAGAACTGGTGGAGTGATACCATAGCAGAGCAGATAAGGGAGTGCTACATAATCCGAATCGGTGTATGTGAGCTGCTGAAGGTCCTGGAGGTACTGTATGGAAGTGAAACTCTTGTACTGAATTTGATAAGAGCAGCTGGTACCTGGATTTCCTGTTGCTGTTGCTCTCGAAAGCAAGGTGACCTTGTAAATCCACAAACCACGGAATAAAACGTCCCAGTTTTATCACCATTCAATTTATGTGTTATCTCACTGCTGCCCCTCATTTTCATTTCTTTCAAATCACAAGGACTTGCCATGAGCTCAGAAAATAATGCAAGGTTTTTTTTAAAACCTCGATATGTCTTGGATCAATCATAGATGTGCAGGGGCTGTTCTGGACTCTGGAGACTTCTGCTTACAGGGTCATCTGAGAGTCAAACACTCATATAGTCAGGTCACTCTAACCTCTCTCTGCAGGACTGACAGCAGCTACATGACAATAACCAAACGTCATCTAAAGGGCTGCCTGCTGATAAGACAAGTGCAGAGACTCTGAGTGACAGCTATCATATTCGCTTTCATTTCAAGGAGAGTTTTGCTTTACCTCTTCAGCTCTCTCCCCTTTAAATGTAGAGGTTTGCATCTGATATCAAGCCAAAGCGTACCACCGTATTGGAGGTAAGATTTAGAAGAGTGAAAACTGGGACCATGTGTAGCTTTCTACTGCTCCGAACTGACTGTTTTCCATTTATTTTTATGCCTTTTTTTTCTCTCAGAGGAGTGTCTGTACACTGTGCAGTTCCCCCCCGTGGCAGATGTAGCTGTACAGCCCATGATGCAATTCCAAATACATGCAGCTGTACTGTAGAAATGAACCACATTCCTCCTCGCAGTTACCTCCACTAACAAAAAATCAGATCACTTTAGAAGCCATCCTGTCCCATCTCTCCTTGCGGCTAGAGATGCGATGTGACAATGACCGGGGCTTTCACAAACAATGGAGTCATCTTTCCCGGGCCCGGCTAACTCCACCTGACACCTGACACTGAGCATGAACTCCCATCGGGAGACTGAGAGCTCTGTGGCTGTGAATTCTGACTGGGCGGCAGAGTGGCCCTGGGCTCCGACAGAAATCATGGCAGGAGTTGATCCAATAGTTTAGAGCTGTTACCCTGGTATTGTCCTTAGCCAAATCTCCAGATCTTCAGAGTTTAAGGTTGAACATAGAACATTGAACCACAGCCCACATAATGTCTAACCATCTATTTTCTTATCTAGGTAGGAATGACATTACAACATGCTGACAGTGCACATGTCAAAGGCTCCAGCTCAGGTTCAGTGATAACTCTGTTGTTAGGGGTAACTGTTGTGGAATTCTGAAGGAGCACAGGCCTAGAAGCATTAGTAATCTGCGATATCACAGTTAATATAACTTCAACTGCACTATGAACATCCGATAAATGTGCGATCTTGGCTACAGGGGGCTCCAAACTTTGGAGTATCATTAACCACCAAGGCAGAAGTAATTTGATCAAGGCTAATTTTGTTATTAGCCTGATTGTGTCCTCTGCCTGACCTGGGCAAAGCGACGGAGATAAATAGAAGATCCTTCCCTTTGGTTGCTTGGGGCATGCAAATAAAAAAAAAAGGAGCAAATAACTTCCGAGAGTTTCCCCCCGTTTGTATCTTTTTCATTAGCTCTTAAAATCCCATGCGGCTATTAATTTCACAGTGTGCAGGAATGTGAATTATTTTCACTGTCAATTAAGTGGCACGAGGACATTTTAATTAATAATTTCAGATACACTTATTTAATTATTGGAAAAACTCTGTAAAGGAACCTCTAACAAGAAAAAAGTGCAAGATCATTTCAATTTTGACGTGGAAATCTGAGAAATCTTGACCTCTTAGTAGTTTTTAGTATATATTTTTTAAAACAAACAAAGCTCTTATCAAATGACGGCAATCACACACTTTGATTGCTCCTCAGTCGCACAGCTGCCTGTGATTCTGAAATGCTCTACTACTTCCTCCTGCACAAGTACCTTGATGGTAATCAGCCGTTTTGTAATTGAGACTGACAATCCTGCTCTGTTACATTGGATCTCTCGGTAGCCATGGAAACCAGAGAACATTCTTCATCATGAGAAGCACACGTTTCCTGATAACATCTTGTTCATTCCTGACTGAACCAGGCATCCACGGCACACATGAGACTTGCAAAGCTTCAACAAAAGTGAAAGCTGGATGAATAATGTGTTGGTTGTTCCAAAAATCTGGAATTCATTGTTATTGTTGAGTTATTAACCCAACAACACTTGGACAGATCGTGAAAATTGTGGAGAAAAAAAGTGTAAAATGAGTGATGGATTTAACAAAAACCTGGTGGGAATGTGGGTCATAGGCCAAGACGGAGCCCATTAAATTTAGGCAGAGATCAGGGCAAAGGGGCTGGTTGAGGAATATTTGTCACTTTAACATTTAGATTTAGAGACAAGAGGCTTTTTGACATTTCACCAATTACTCAGGAAAATCCATGGATCTTGATGAAAAAAAAAACAAGCATATTTAGGGGACTGATATGAGTGTGACATTATAAAGTTACTGGGAGGCCTTTGTGGTGGTTTGTGCTCCTTTTAAGTGGTTCTGTGCCCTCCCACAGTTTAAAAACCATTGGTCTTTATCCAGACGATGTCATCACTAAAACAGTGTAAAATGCTGAAGGCTTGCACAAACTGGGATGCATGTCTGAAATGTGCACAAATCAAACTGTGGAGTTGACTTTTGTTAGAGTGGTAGTGACAGCCTGCTGGCCTCATGGGCAGTTGGAAGGGCAGCTTGCTCTCCTGAGTTTTACCCTGGTACTTCTGCTGCAGCCCCAAATACAGAGAATGCATGAAATGCTTACAAAGCCTGGAAACCTCAAGCCATGCATTTCTTTTGCCACCTAACCTAATATGACATGTATCCCTAAAGCGATGCAGAATTAATGCTGGATACTCTGGCTTTTCTGACTGTAGCTACGTGGGATCCTGTTTGGAATTTGGCACTTCTACCTCCTGCGAGAATAAGTTCCTCTTACTAACCCAACAATGTTAAAATTGAATCTTGGGTCCTTTTTTGTAGCCTGTTGATGACAGCCCAGCTGAGAGTAACATCACAGACACATTATTTATTCACCTATGGAGAGTTATAAGTGCTCCTTTTCTGTCTGGCAAGCAAAAATTGGAGTGACTGCTTTAAATGTTCAATGGAATGTGATGTCAATCATGTAATAGTTTTCTGCACGTTCAGTTCATCGGGAAACCCCAGTGCTCTGTTTCCAGAGGGCTACTTTACATCTGTCGCTTTTTCCACTGCTGGTAAATGTGACAAGCTGTATGTCACATTAATTATATTCTATCTTTTGGTTATCACACCCATAATAAAGTTGCTGTGGTTCACCCTGCTGCATATATTGTCCTCATCTCATTTTGGCTGTTACACACAATGGCATCACATAGAGCCTATTTAACTATTCTTACTGTGAACATACAACGCCTTGGTGTCCGTCCGAGTGAAAACATCTGTTGAGGAGCTTAAAATTTATGCCATACGGTAGTCAAAAGCATGATTATCACTGCACTATAATCAGATCCCTTGGACAAAATACATCATAACAGCATCATATGGCAGCCCCTACTCTCATTTCAGTCACTTCATTAACTCCGATGTAAATTTCTCATATTTGCTGAGACACACTCGACTCTCCAGGGCTTGTTGTCTAAAGAAAAGCTGCATCAGCAGTGTGATCATCTGAAAAAACAAAAAGCTGGGATAGAGAAAAGCCATGGAACATGCATATAGTTTCTATTTTGATTTATTGCACTTTGTAATTACAATAACCAAAGGACATTGCACTGATGTGCAGATATTCAAGTACAAGCTGATTTATTGTCTTGCCGCACAGTGAAAATTGTAATACCCTCATGTAGTTTCCCTATCGGGGTGTGTGCGCAGTATTTGTGGATGCATGCAGTTGTTTCATTGTGCAAAAGTGAACACGTCTGGGGAAATGAGTGCTGATGTCTGCAGAGTTGTAGATATGGATATAAGCCAAGTATCTGGTTGTGATAGTGTTTAGAGTTTGACTAAAATAAATGCCCATCTAGTTTAATTTAGAACCAACAATTAAACAGTATAAATGAGGCAACAGAAAGGCCAGAGCTTCAGGGATTAAGCCACTGGTCCACGTGTCACAGTTCATTCATGCATTAATTCGTTCACTGTTTGTCTTCTTTATATCCGGAAGTGTCACACCCTCCTACCCCGACTTTCCTTTCTCTAAGCCACCTGCGCCTTCCCTGCGCACCCATTCACCTGTTCCCAACCTTCTAATCAGCGCATAGTATTTATAGTTTCCCATTCATTCTCATTCTTTACTAAATTGTCCACAATAACTCCTAGCTATAGCTTAAAAAGGAGGAGACGTTTAGCACTTCTGTATCTCAGAAAAAGAAAAGATAGAAGTGAACCTTAAATTAAGGTAATCTTGGTCATGAGCCATCACTTTTATCTCAGGTTATCTGTGAAAAAATCTTAGCAAACCTCTTATAGCCCTCCCTGATAATCGGTTAATGCAAAACTGCTTTATTAGGTCTTTTAATTAGCTAGGCAGTTTGTTTAGAGAGGAGGACACCTGCAGATAATCGGCTTGCAGTGAAAACCACCTGAACAGTGAACACTGATGGCAATCGGAGGTAATGTTAGCAGCATCTCTGCTCACAGCTTAACTCGTCTTTTTGTTTACAATGAGCCTGTAAACGAAGCAAAATCACAATAAAATGATATTGTGTTCAACTGAGCCTGAAGCAATTGTAATATTATGTTTATCATAGTCATATAAATAATTGAGACAAAATTATTTATATAAGTTAATACTAAATATGTGAAGTATCATACTCAGCGTTGTCTAAAATGGTTGTGGATTAATTTAAAATTGGTATGAACTGGAAAGTGATTGTCACTATAATTTTCAAGGCTATACAAGCTATAAAGAGTCACCTGATGCAGCAGATGGATTATAATTCTCTGGAAATTGATCATATGGAAAACAAATGTCCCAATTTAAAACACGCATGTAGGGAAACACAGTACTCTAATCAAACCTGCAGCATTCAAATTAGGAGACTGATTTCCATGTAGATTTATGATGATGTAACCGGATCCTTGTTAATCACTATCAACCCGCAACAAAAGGCTCAAGCTAATCACAAATTCTTCAAAGATTATAATTTACACTAATTGAGTGTCTCTGGAGCAGCTCCATGCAATATTTTCATGCCATATCTTAATAGGTACGAGTGTAAAATAAATAAAATGATACAAAAGACGTGCACGCACATTAGTTTTCAATTAAAATTTCTATGATTTGCAAAATAATATTTTGTCATCTGATATAATAGATTTTTTTAGTGCCAGAATCAAAGTTAAACATCTTGCATCCAGTAAGTTTTAAATCCGTCATATTTTTCTCCTTTTATCCTTAAACCTGCCATGGTGTTTCAGCCAACTGCAGGTATGCTTTGGTTTCCAGCCACTTGGCATCTCTGAAAGGCCTCATTATAGGTTCCTCTCAGTGTTACGGCAGAGCTCTGACAGGCTGTACTTTGCAGCCCTCAAATCAACCGGTCAGTAATGTTGGGCCTAAATCACACTGTTACATTAATCACTGCACATAGACCCGCGTGTGTGGAGGCATGTCAGTATCCTTTTCTGTTACTGATCCCCTGTATAAATTCCTCGGACCGAGATCAGCGGTGGAAAAAATAATTGGAGGGACAGGATGTGCAAAGGCGATGCGAGAGGAATTACTCATCTGCTGACAGCTATGTCTTATCCATTAGGCAAGATAGAGGAAAAACAGAAGCCTTTGATAAAAGAGACATTCAAGTAATACTTTAGGGAGGCTGTTCACTCGAAATACATAATCAAAACTACATTTCTCTCCACAGTGGTTTGGGTATTCACAAGGTTTTCACATCATGCTATGTTCTTTTTTTACTATATTTATTGTAGCGACCAATGTCTTGGAAGACATTCAGGTGAAATTAAAGCTGTTCCAATGTTTATGTTATCCACCGTGAGAGCTGCGACACTGACAACTTCATAATGTGTTTGCAATGTTTGGCCCCCTCCACCACTATGAAGACTCAAAACCCACCAATGTATTTGCGACAGCCTGAGGCTCCACTGATCTGTTGTAATGCAGATTCACAGCAGCATACGTTTGCAAGCAGTTTATAATGGGTTTATTATTTGACTTTGATTTTGAAGAGGTGCAACATACCTGCAGCTGAACAGATTGTGGAGTTCTAATTGTGGTGGGTGCTTTCAGATTGACTGAGCCATAATAAGCATTAATGGCTGGATAGATACAATAGAAATTTTGTTTGTTTGTTTTGCTTGTGACCATGTTTTCTAAAACTGCAATAATTTCTGAAACTGCACTTATCAATTGGTATGTTAACAATAGATGGAATTACTACTTTAAATATTTATGAATTTCTAACAGTGACACATCCACTAGCAATTAAAACCCCAAACTGTTGCTCCCCTCAGCTCTTCTCAGTTTTATAGTATCTTCCTGTTTGTGGCTTTGGTATTATTTTCTACACCTGCTTGAATTCAGTGTCACCGCTCTGATCAACTTCCTTTCAGCAGCAGCAGCAGATAAATGTTTCCCCCATCGCACTGTTATTTGGAGCTGGGCAGGTAACGTGGGCATATATCAAGCTTTTTAAAGTCGATGACTCCCTGGCGAACACAGTGGAGCATTTTACAGCTAAAGTACCAGATATTTGCCTCAGGAGTTGAAGGAGACTAAAATAAAATAGGAAATGAGAGGGAATATGAGCCTTACATTCACCAGATGCTCACAAACACAACTCAATATGAATGATAGTGTGTTTATAGAAAACTGTTTGTTAATGTGATATCAACTATTTAAGTTAATCCCTGTTATGTTGTTATTGAGATTTTGCATTGACTCTCTATGCACACGTTCTTTGTCATGTTCATCATACGTCCTTACTGACATACACTATCTCATGAAACATGGTTTAAGGACACATGTTAAGACAAAGGTTAGTGGACATACATGAGGATGCCACCTCCTGCTGAATAGAATCATTTATTTGTATTCTATGTACATGCACAGGAAGAAAACTAGAACGCCTCCTTGGTTATATCTCTAGTTTGTTTTGACTGTGTTGATTTCTTCTTGAATGTACACGGAGACTGAACATTGACCCAGCATGTGATGCACCTATTTCAAGTGATACATCTATGTGTCCTTTATGTTGGCACTGCTGTTAAGGGTCAAGAGTTTCTGACAACAACAAACACAGCAATAGTAGCGAAGGTTGTGATAATGTACTTCTTCGATGGTCTAACTTACAAATTTGAGACGTCTCTTCTCAGGATGTTTTGCCAATGTTGAAATTTCTTCCTTGTGTCCTATGGTCGTCACACTTGAAATATGCAATACAGTGCCCCTTTCACAAAAACGTGCAAAAATACAGACAAAGTGAGGTAAAGATAGATAGATAGATAGATGGATACTTTATTAATCTCGTGGGGAATTTAGATACGTACGTTCTAACTTTCCTCACGTCAAACCTTCCTCATCATCTCCAAAAAATAACTCTGACCATCATACGTTATTTGGTTATAGCTTGATCAGCTGACCCCTTTAGGTTTTTTAAAGATAAAACATAGTATTTTTATTCGGAAACATCCCAAAAATCTAAATCAAGAATTAGGGTATTAATCATTTAAAATAGATTTAGAGGATCCACTCAAGCATTCGTCCATGAGATATTCAGGTCTATAGGCTCCTGCAAAAGAATCTGAAAAAAACCTAGCTTGTTTCCAGCTTTTGCTTGAATAAAGCACTAACGAGATAGCGATCACAGAGGGCCCAACTCTAAAGGCAGCCTGCTTGCCTGGCAGCGCTTGATAATCTCTTCGTTGGTTTCACTCAGCTTCCTTTAATCTGAGTTCACATAATCCTTTTTTCCCCTCCTGATCAAGTAAATGCTTAATTACGGCTAATGAATTCCATCCAGAGCTTGGGTAAACACGTCTATCAAACAAGATCATGCAGATTTTGAAGAGAGAAGAGACGGGACAACAACAAAAAACGGATATAGGAGAACAGTCACTAACGTTGAACACTTTAGCACCAAAATGACTGTGGTCCCACTTAGCACTTGGAGTAGAGATGCCTCTCTATCTCTAATAGCAGCAATTTACTGCTATAAGTGGAGAAAAAAGTGCGGTATACTGAATTCCCCTATGAAGGAATTTATGTGAGCACATTATCTTTTCCAGGATCAATCAATCCTGTAATGATATGCACTGTTCATCCTTTGATTTACAAGTTATAAACAGAGTTTCAGCAAAGAGCTGCACTAGGAAGGGAGAGTAATGTTAGTGGAAGACATTCAGCAATACAGCGTCTTAACTCTGGATTGGTAATGTACAACATATGCATGTAAAGATTCAAATTTTCCCTAAACTATAGATATAAATATGAGGTTTACTGTGCTCATCAGAGGGATACCTTTCATCGAGCAAATTTAAAAGATATCTGAGTGAGTTGATGTAAGGATACAGCATGAAAATGTCTTGGAATTTCACAGCAAGCGAGTGGGTGTGTTGATGACATCAATGAAGAATACAAATATCTTGAGATGTAAAGGCACGTAGAGTACACTGGCAAAGATGTCAACTTGGAAAAACAAGAAGTTATGAGGAAATTACCGGTGTCGATGTGCTGTACACAAACATGAGATTTCCGCAGCAGAGTTTATACACAATGTTTTGCCTCCTACGTGCTCTTCCTGAGCCTGAGCTGTCTGTACATTTTCCTATTTATGTCTGACCCGGTCAGTCCTTGCATCTCTTGCTGCATTCTTCATATGTGACAGGCATGTGTTTTGTGTTCATGTCTTAAAAAACAGCTTCATACTCAATGTGGAGGAAGAATATCAAGCATATTCTACGAAATTGTCATATTTCCGACTGGAACTAGGCTTTGTTAGGTGAATTGGAACTATAGTTGTGCTGGTTTCTCATATACAGTAGATTCTTGTTGTTCTGTGTGAATAAAGTTCATAAATTGTTGATGAGGGGTTCGCCGACGCCAGGAAAGCCAGAGAAACAGCATAAAGCACTGGCAAAGCACTATTGTGTCATTACAAATGTGGTAGTCCACTAATTTGGAGGACTAGCTGCTTTTTGTGCCATTGCTTGGAACCATGCAGTGCAAGTTGAAATTGTTATGCAATGGAGTTAAACACTGGCATTTATTTGTGTCAGTGAAAATCAACAGATCTCGGCTGAAATAAAAGTAGGGCAATTAAGGTTTGTGTTTGTAAGCCATTATACATAAAAATACACAAAAAATGTAAGTGTGTGCATGTGTGTTCATGTCTCAGTAGTCAGTTGATTGGCGACCAAGCTGCCCTTCCCAAGATTTTATTTATTTCGAGGGGGCAACCACATTGAACCAATTTACCATGGTGCTACACCGGTGACGATTATGACACACTCCATCAGTTTTAGAAGCTCATTGCTTATCTTGGCTCTGAATATTGTTTACTGTAGGATTTCAGCGATCTGCAAGAAGCCACTGTTTACTTTGGATTGCCATTGTCATTCTCTACCTATGCGTGACAGTTTGGTTTGAGCAATTTGTGCTTGGCATCCTTGAATAGGTTTCCCCTAATTAGGCTGATAGAATGACCATTCATCCACAGGGGGGCTCTTGATGTGCCACAGTTCAAATGTTAATCACCGGAGCTACTTTGGCAAATTGACAGAGCTCCATTCACTGCTTGCTCTATGAATGTGTTCTCTCTAAAAGCTAGGCCTGTGTGTTTTCTCTCATCTCTTGATGTGAGAATAAACACAGGGAGTTCCCACTGACCCTGTTTTACAGTCCTCAGCTTACCTCTCCCTCATTTTTTCTATGTTAACGGACAGAGCGGTGGCACCCTCATCCGCTGTGGCACTGCTCTTGGGGATTGGCGGTGTGGCCTGCTGACAAGGTCCCATCCGGACTCCCTCCATCATTATGTCAGCTTTCAGTAGGAGTTCAGTCCCCTGAACAAAAGGGTCTTGTTTGTATGTACAACTCAGCTAACCTCCCTGGCCCGGGTGTTTTCAACCTCCTTCATTGAATGTGGATAACCAAACATTTTTATTCAAACTGATGCCTGAAAAAAATAATAATAATAATAATTTAAAATATATATATATATATATACATATTATTGCAATGAAATTACAGGGATAATCTTTTATCATCCTCTGTTTTTTTTATAAAATTAAATAATTCATTCCAACTAGTATTCTTTAAATAACACTTTCATGTCATCATATCACTGCATACCTGCACTGAAAGTAAATATCACATTGCCATAAAACTCTAATCATCCTTGTCTCATGGTACAGAAGTTGTACAAATGTACATATAGGCAGCTGGACTTGCTTGTGTTTCTCTAAGATGGTTCACCTCTCATCCAAAAGGCTTTTGTCAGTTTTCCACTCAAGTCCAGTTGCCTATGTACAGTACACTACGCAACCTCCGAAGACAACCAGAAATACTCTTTTGATCTACACTATGGAGAGGAAGGTTTGCCCTATTCATCTCCTCTCTTAACATCTGCCTCCATATGAAATACAACGCTCCCTCATAGAACAAACAGCCAGTCAAGTATCAACCAACTTCTGTCTGCCGTGTCGTACATCAACAAATCTCCTCCCTCCACTGAACCTGCTCAAAAGTACAAGCGCACCAGTCAAATCCATAGAGGTTGAGTTTCTTTATAGATTGACCTGTTTACCTTGAACAAACAAAACTGGCCTTGGTCATATGTTGGCAGAGATCAAACCCTCCCAGGTCTTGGTTATGGATTTTTCCACCGTGAGAGCAGAACAATATATATTTATAAAGCATGAAGTCCAAATGATCCAACGAGATTCAGTGTAGTCTGGGTACTCCATCACAGAGTGCACAACCTGCTCACACAGATCCACATGATTACACTCTAGTAGTGTATGACTACACCTCATTTCTGGGCTGTGGTTAAACACTCAGTGGTCCTAATGGCCAGCAGCAGTGTACCTCCCTTGAAACAGGTGATGAATTACATTTCAGCTGGGGAGTCCCGAAGTAAATGGGCTCCTTTCCTGTCTGAGGCATTTTTGTGACACCAAATTGAGCCAAACATCAGGGGGACACTTGTTGTTGAGGATGATACAATACCTCCTCTATCAACACATATAGCTAGATTGATATTCTTTTCAGAATAACCCACACATAGGAAGTCTTTCTGCTCCTGTCATGTTAGTCTATTTTGAAGAGCCTCTTCGGCGGCAGCTCGGTGTGTCGGGTTAGGGATCGCGCCATCTGTCGCTGACAGTAATGAAACAGCCGTTTAACGCAAGGCGACAACCAACACATGTAGAATCATCACTTTCTCAAGGTGTGGAAGTGGCAATGTCATATTCTTAATCATAATATTCATCCCTGCACTGAGGCCAGATTAAACAGACCGTTACACAGAATCTCATTAAAGTGCAGACAGACACACCTTCATAGGTAGAATCCATTGTCAACAGTGGAGGGATATTTTTTCACATAATTCTGTGAAGTATGGCTCTTAATGAAATACTTCACAGTATTATAATTATGTCAAAAATATTTAATGTAATGGATGTGTCCTTTTTGTACAGTTTCATGACTTACAGCCAAGGGGATAAACTAGTGCTGTCACAAGTGACCAAAAAAGGCATTGTTTCTTCTAAACAATCTAATGTGAAATCTATTTTTGGGCATAATGTCGAGTGGAAATTAAGCCATTTTGGGGGGATTCTGGGACCTCAGGCCATGCAATGAAGAGCACATCTTTGCCGCAACCGATCTTGATATGTCTAACTGACTTAAATAGAGAGCAAGACCACTGTCCTGTTCAGTCTAGAGCACTGATCTCTGAACAGATGTTGTCTGGTGCAAGAAGAGGCAGAAACAACAAGCACCAAACAACTGATGTCTCGACAGGAGCTCGGCTGATGAACGGGTATATTGTTCTTGACAGGCTGCCTGTCAGTCAGCCCAATGTGGCTACAATTAGCCCCGCTAGCGCAGACGTTAATGTGGAATGAAACAACTGCTCTGGAGTTGCTAAGCTAATATCACATCAGAGGATAGGCACAGCAGTAATATACAAACACTTTTAAAGAGCATGCTTATCCCCACCCCCTAGTTTAGCTCATGGTTCCCTCTGCATACTGGGTATACACCCACTGCTTTTGATACAGCCCACCACAGGAAGCTTGTCCTGTTCTAACCAGCATCCGTTCACAGCTTTTAATAATACACAGATTGTGCCAGATGATGCTTTTAATACTATAAACTGTGGTGTCCTGTCATTTTAGTTTGTTAATTTCAGTCTCCTCAGTGTATTTTCTGTTTCCTGTTTTATTTTGTAGTATCTGTCTCTTGTGTGTGGTTTCCATCTTCACTTTCTTTCGGTGATTGTCTTCCCAGTCCTCATGTGTTTCACCTGTGGTTAATTGTTCCTGCCTTCCCTCTGTGTCTATTTAAGCCTCTGTGTTCCCCAAGCCCTTTGTCGGTTTGTACTCGTTGTTGTTCTACTTGTTTCTACGTGAAGTCTTCTTAGGTTTGTTTGTTTCTTGCTGTCTCGACCAGCTTCCTCGTTCCTTGTTCTCTGTGCGCCTTGTCGCCAGTTACTTATGTTACTGTTCCTGTTTTGTTTTTTATCTTGTTTAAACCCTTTTATAATATTAAATACCTTTTGTTTGTAACCTCTGCATCCTGGGTCCATCTCCTCCACCAAACCGTAACAGAACAACCCGACCAAACTATGGACCCAGCAGAGGTTAATTTATTTTTTGAACAAGTTTATTATTTTGAATTTTTGGTGTACGAGCTGGAGGATGGATCCTCAGACCCTGCGAAGACCCTGAGGGAGATCTTGGTGGTGGAGGCCTGGCTTAAAGATCGCCCTTGGGTGAGCCACACCGTGCCATACCTTCCGGAGGTGCAGGAGAGGTTGAGGAAGCTGCGCAGCCATGCAGACCCATCCTCTAACCCGTATTACGGAACCCGCCTGGCAAGAGGTGGACCCCGCAGTGGTCTTGCCTGTCTCTTTGTTTGGTGTCGTGCAAACTTGAGCCCACAGAGTCAAACTCTCTGTGTAATCACTGGGATGGTGCCGTCTCAGGTGATTGAAAAGGTTTGTGGTGTTTCCCGTCCTGCATGGTACTGACCGCCGGCATATTTTGCAGACCGGCTTCGTCTGCTCCTCGTCATTTTTGCCGTATCCAAACCACGTCCACACACCTGACGTCGCGTTACCCTTTTTTTCGACAATGTCTTCGGTTTCGGGTGATTTAGTGATGTCGCTTTCACATTCGGCATTATTTTCGCTGTCCCCGACTTCAGTTTCACTCCTTTTTTCTCCTTTTTCCAACTTCGTTCTCTGTTTTTCTCTCTCTCGCAACTGCAGCTACTTTCACGATGGGAAGTGGGCGTGTCGTGTGCTACCTGCAGACGGCAGCCGGCAGACTCCGACACTGTTGTTGTGCTTACTTTTGCCACGTGAGATCGAAAACATGTCACAAGGAGATAATTGAAATCGATCATTTTATCGCGATCCCGAATCAAGATCGAAAAATCGCCCAGCCCTACATGATGCTATTAGTAGATAAGGAAGAAAATAAAAAAGATTATAGATAAAAAAAATGAGTTTTCCTTGCTGACATTTGGACAGACCAGTGTCTGTATTCGTTCTCCGGGACCCCAGAGCATTTCAGGAAATGAGAGCACACGCAATATGAGGGCAATATCCAGTAAACACTCATGAACAGGATTACGATTTCCACTTCACTAAGAGAAGCAATGACGGACTCAGTCAAACCTGTCAGCTATTTTGGAAGTAGCCACTTTAATATGATTACTGCTCACACATTTGGGTTTTAACAGATTAATTATCGAAAATGTTTGATAAAGAGAACAAAAATTGTCTTTGGAATTTTCTGTTTGCAAAAAAAATCTGTTCACTGTAAACAC
Source organism: Pleuronectes platessa (assembly GCF_947347685.1). NCBI lineage: Eukaryota > Metazoa > Chordata > Actinopteri > Pleuronectiformes > Pleuronectidae > Pleuronectes > Pleuronectes platessa. Next base: position 7,304,933 of record NC_070635.1, read on the forward strand.
TATAGGTAATCAAGATCTTAGATTAAGTTAATGGAGACATATCCTCATATTCAGGTTCATAATTTAAATTTGGGATATTGCTTTGAACGCTTTACATGCTCTAATCTTCAGATTCCTGTCTCTTTAAGGCCGCCCTTCCGATCAAGCCCAGTCTACTCTTATTGGCCCACTCTGTTTTAATGGGTAAACTGCTTTGTAACCATGAGTAGAAAAATGTTGACCTGTGCTCTCACTTTACCTGGCTCTGTTAGGGGGCATGCAGGACCAGCCGCTGGGTGTGCACAATGCAAAAGTGGAGCATCGTCATGCGACATCACAATGTACCTTTTCAGACCTTTTAAACAAACAGAAACGTATTAAACACAGAGAAAATGAAAAAGTACAGATCCGGTTGCAAATTCTGGACAATAAATAAAGATATAAAATTTGATTATGGTTGAAATACAAAACAATTATCAATCTGTATCTGTTACTATCACTTAAACATAACATAAAGACAATCTCAGATTAAACATTATGGTGTTTTATGTTTATTAACTATGCAGAATGTTTTCTTTAGAATTAGTCATTTACATTAAACAGTAGATCCATAAATGAATACAAGACATAGAGGGGAAAATAAAGCAGCCTTCCTAAAGTTTTTACCTCCTCCCTCGGGCGCTGAAACTTTAAAGGCAAATCTGCAAGTGGGTGGAGAGGGAGGCTATGCTCTTCATGCTACAGCTCACCTGGGAGCCTGACAAGACCTTGCTTTATGGGTCTGCAATTCCCTTCATGTACAACATTTGAGTTAATAGAAGTCTTCATCCCTGACCAACCTCATCAGGAGCTTACTGCCAAGGAAATTATGGGGCTAAAAATGGCGGCACGGCAGCAGCAGGGTAACTGTGGGGGGGAGGGGGAGGCCTGCTGAGGTAGGACAAGGGAATATCATTACAAGGTTAGATGAGATACAGATATCACAAAAAAATTATAATCAGAGCTGCGTTCACACACAGAGTGTAGCAGGGGGAGTACTTCAGATTAGCACATTGTAGTGGAGTGCTATTAACAGATTGTACCAAAGTGACATTACAAACCTCCTAAACATTTGATTTTTATAATTAACGACTACTCTACAATAGCAATTTCTTTTTTCCATATCGAAAAAATTTGGAAATATTCATTCATGTATTTACCCTGTTAAGAGAGGAGTATTTGATTTCAATCCTGTATGCTTGTACGTTGGCTAGTTGGATGGTTTGTTATCAGGATTATTCATAAAATACAGAGATGATTTGTATGAAACTTGTTGGAAGGATGGGATATAAGTCAAGAAAAAAACCATTAAATGTTGACAGAGGTTAGTGGGAGGTAACCTCTAGTCAGGTAGGTAAAACCCCTCGATTTGAGCTTTTATTAGTGGTAGTTTGTATGTTCAGCTCAACGGAGGAAAACATCTGGGCAGATACATTATTAGATATACCAAGTGAGTAGAAGGGGGCGATCTAACAACCAAATAAAAGCCCCAGTTTATTTTAGTGTGTGGCGTCTGGGAAGTGACTGCCTAAATGAGCTTTTGGGATTGATGCATTATAGGAAGGACAAAAGGAGTGCCAAAACTATGCCGTCAGTGCCACTTATGAGGGGAAAAGCTCCAGATTAACATATGGTGTTTTCAATCTTGCTAAGCCTTGTGGGGGGGCAGCAATGACTGATACAGTGAGGAGTTCCATTAAGGAACGGATGCTTGTATTTGCACTTTATTATTACAAATAGATGCTCTCGCTCCTTCTCTTCCATTGTTTCACGAGCGCTCCATTTTCTCTGCTGATGTCCCCCTTGACAAAGCGCTGTTCGGGTTCTGCAATTCTGATTTTTGCTGATATTTACTTCCATTATTTTGTTGAGTGGAAAGCTTGTACACCAATTGATCAAGTTGTCTGCTGGCGCAGAGTGGTCAAGTACAACGCATTGCTTTCCATTTCAGAAAAAACCTGCTAAAGAAGTAATTGTTTGTCAAACATATGAGAATGTCAAGCCCTGAAATCAGTCACTCAGGGTGCAGAGTACGAGAGTAGCTAAAAGCAAACATTCCTTTGAGTACCGGGGACAGATTCATTCTCCTTGTCAGGAGCCTATAAGCAGTAAGCAGGCATCTCACTTCAGGGTTTATTGTTTTTTCCAAACAATTTTGAATCCAAGATTCTTGCCAAGTGTTTTGATATATGACACCGCTATTCACCAAGATTACACACCTCAAGTTCTGCCAAATTAATGTCCCAACCCTTGCTAAAGCTTGGTTAAAAGAGAAGGTAAACCTCCTCACAATCATTCCGACCTGTGAGAAAAGACATCTGTCAAAAGCATCGAACAAATTGGGGTCATACATTATATTTTCCGCGTAGTTTATTCACCCCGGTAGATGTCAGGAGAAGGTATTTAATTATCCTTATGTTGAAGCAATTCCTCCATAGAGCCAGCTGCAATATGTCAGGAGATTATAAATGACACCTACCGTTTTCGAGAAAATAAGAAGTGATAACCATCAACTATTCCAACAGCTGTTGTTCTCCGTTGGACATATCATCACGTTAATATGTAAAGACACGGTGAAAGGTGTTTTCTGGAAATCTTGTCAGGTAATTGTTGGATTGACAATGAAAACATGGTCTGTCTGTGTCAGGGGCGCTGCACGGGAGGAGGGAAGAAACAGGGTGAATATAATCAGAGTGAGTGGAAAAAAAAAACATCCTCTGCACCTGATTTGCAAAATATTTGTAGTGACATCCAAAATACTCGGCACACATGTGCCGCGAAGACACTGCTGGCTGTAAGCACTGTCATTTTTAGCTGCTTGGGGAATCGGCTTGGCAGGGCTGACATGTTGCCATTCCTCAAGATGTATAACACGCTCCAGCCAAATGAAATGTTCCCTCGAAATTGAGGTCATTTCTATTCAAATATTTGTTGTCCTGACGATCCAATGGTAAGGGAAACCCATTACGAAAATAACTGTGATGACAGTGGAAATATTCAGCCTAATCATAACATTGTCCGGCAGCAACCCGTGAAGAGAAATATTTTTGTGTGTGTGTGTGTCCAAATTATTTTACACAATTACATGGGAGGAATGAAACATGAATAAATGTATGCTAGTTTTATTTACATTAATGGTGTGCGTTTATAATATCGACATTTGTGGAAGGGTCAGTCTTTCCAGCATTTATCCATAACTGCTGACAGATGAAGCCTTTTGTGTATGTAGTAAATATTTGCACATTCATTAAAAAACTTGTCATTTGAAAGATTTGTAATGCAACATAAATTGGCTGACCATCAGCCATAATATTTTACTTGCTTAATCAAACCGCAAGAAAGGGTAATAAACACTACTAATTGGATTTTGTCATTTAATTTAATAATGAACCATAGGGAAAAAAAATAAACAATGAGCTACCCTACTCATTTATGCAATGTATTCAACATTATACTGTCAGTGTCAGTAATGCAGTTATGTTAAAAGCTTGTAATAATGCCAGTACATGGTCAAGTGATGTAGCTGTACTCCCTTTGATTATGTTCAGTTCCTCATACAGATACAGTAATACTCAGAGATGTAGTACAGCCATGCTGGGGTTTCCCTGCTTTAATCCATCACCTGTATCACTCTGCACCTGCAGTTTGTATCCATGGTGAACCATATTTCATCTGATACACTTTTCTATCAAGTTTCAAATTGAGGCCGATGAGATGATTAGCTACAGAAACTTTCTATCCTCGCTCCCTTAATATCAATGTTTCATCCACTGAATATTTGATACGGATTCTGCACCACACCCTTTGGCATTATACCCTCTGTGACACGTCGTTATTTGCACAGCTGTAAAACACAAGTTGAGTCCTGACGTTATGGTGGCACGGCTGAGTTTAAGTACCTCATAAAACATGGCTTTGGATGTCATGATCTGATTCTGATCAAATAAAGTCAGATTTTATTATGCTTTTAAAGTAAGGCAGCATAGTCATGATACTCCACTAGAACATGCACAGTATGAATCATCACACAGCTCGAACTGTGATTGCTGATTTTTATTCAGATTACGAAGCAAAGTAGCTCATCTTGATCCATCTTTGCAGACCAACATAAAGTTATCAAGCTTGTCCTGCCTGAAACTGACAGGATGGAAATGGGCTGTGGTTTGCCGGCGGCGTCTTCCCCAGGGAAATCCCAGGACATATGGCTGTTGCGATGCAGAGACTTGTTATTCTGCAGTAAAGGTGTCCCACAGGACCACTTAAGTAGTAATGACAGTAGGAAATGAATTGACGAGAGTCATATTTCCACAGGTGCTGCACTGAAGTCCCACCCAAGGTTTGTGAGGCCTCTTTTAAACTGATGCCCTGGTTCATCCACGAGAGTATTTTATCCTTTATTTCCCTTTAGAAAAATGTATATCTATTGTGGTATTTCCCTGAATGGTGTGAGCTCGCTTCGTTGGCTGGGGTTGTTATGGTTCTAGAGGCTGGTGCTTACCTTCCCTAGGCTAATAAGACTCTGATCACAGTTAGTACATCCTGATCTGGCAGGTCAACAAGCGTGTAGAAACCAGTGTTCTCATTAGAGCACGGAACATTGATTAAGATTAAAATGCGCAACGGCACAGTGAAGCCTAAGGACCATGCATAGGAACATCAGCAAGTTTAAATGCAACACAGTCTCTGTTTACTCTAGTAAATATTTTAAGTGTTTTATTTGACTATGCTCCCCAATTATTATTTAAAAGAAAAAAGAGTCAGCTGTTTATAATTTTAGAAAAAAACATCACATAAAATATAATAGTGAAGGATATTATTCCATTATGCCAAAAGAAAGAAGTAAGAGTCACAAACACAAGTGCAGACATTGCTTAAACCTTTTACCAAATCATCATTGTATGTGAATGTGTGTTAATAAAGAGGAGATGGGTTTGTTTCCTCAGAAACAACAAGACTGGACATGTAGGGCCAGCTGAGAGCTGCAGAGAGGTGAGCAGCTTCTCGACTATCTTGGGTCCACTGATTATGATCTGCCTGCGTCAAGCAGCTCCCAGCAGATATCAGCACATTATCTCAGGTTTAGTACAGCCTCTTAATCACACCAGGCACAGAATTCCATTAGTCTCTGTCACTTTCTCCCCAACTCAGGAAGCTAGATCCCAATCTGCCATTTGAACGTTATGGTCTCTCCCTCTCTGTCTATTTTCCCTATTTTTTTTTTTTGCTCCATCCCTCAAGATGTTTCCCAAACACACTGGCTTACCATTCCCTTTCCTGCATTTGTTGCATACTGTGTATTTCCATTGGTGTCCGGGCAGGAATCTCCCTGTATATCATCCCACGGTTCTATCAGCTCTATCTCCAAAAACACATTTTATCCTCACACCCGTGTCAACAAGATGTATAGCGTACAAGGCAATCTCGCAGCTGGAGAGGTGACATTCTTTCCGATGTCATGCCTTGGGCATGTGAAGTTGTGATGCGACAACCATATTGCATTTATTTCCCCAAAATTGATATAACCGTACAGAAAATATTGTCTTTATTTCTAGAAATAATGCATCAATTGAAAAAGATTGGCAAATCATTTCAATATGTGTAAACCATGAATATACAACGATATCCAAAGTCACAATGTTCCCCCTGAACCAAACAAAAACATTTAAATCTTGATCTTTAAAAAAACATGGAATATTTTTTGTTTATGCCATCTGCAGACTATTTTTGCCTATACAAAAATCAATAGAACTTGAGTTATCAAATCCAACGTGTGTTGGAAGAGAGCGCAAAGGGGAGAACGAGCGGCAGCAAAATCAATCCTGAGATATTGCCTTATTTAACAGGTGCCATAAATAGCAGCATTATGATGTTAACTATTGCCGAAGTTACAGAGAGGACGAGGAGAGGTCAGACTACATGTTACACTCACTCTCTTTGCCCACTCAAAAGCATCCAGTGTCTCATCCAAGTATACAGTAGCCTCTCCTCTCTAACTTCACTCCTGTAGCCAGGTGCATTTCCAGTGTCTTCCGCATTTTACTGCAGCCAGATCCCACTCATCAGATCCCATCAGCTAAACAGGGATCACTCATCTCCTTATGATATGGTAATCTGTAAACCAAACCTTCCTGGAGGAGCCAGAGCATGTACACATACAGAAATAAATGTTCAACCTAAATAAAGGAGATATTTGCGACAGGATAGTGAAAATGAATCAATGGAGACAAATAGGGGAACTCATGCAGTTCACAGAAATCCGTCTATCAATAAGGCAATAGATCATTTTGAAGAGGACTGGCAGGGCTAAATGGATTCCATTAGGTAAATAAATGTTTAATCAGTGTGATTAATTGACAGATGAGGTGCTTTAATAGAAGAAACCACTATAATAAAAGAGAGAATGAAGGTTAGGAGGGTCTAAATGCTCAGAAGAAATGAATGTTGTTAACTGCACAGTAGCACCAGCAGCAGCTTTATGTTGCATGAATATACTTTAAAAGGGGAATGCATGCATTTATTTTAAATTTGGTCTCATTCATTAACTTCACCGTGGATTTATATTACTATTGTGGCGAAGCTACTGTCAGCTAGTGCTTTTCTTATAATTAGCTGGGGCCTCCATACATAATATGTGACTATGTGGCAATTCTCCAGCAGCATCTGCTGAAGCTGTGCTTCCACCCTTAGTATGAACTACTGCAAGTGAGCCTCAGATTTAACCTCTTCCTAATCCTTCCACCACCTCCCGCCTTGCCTCTGCACATGAGCAATCTTGGCAGAACTACAGAGAAAATGTGGGCTTATTGGAAATTTGATTCATGTTGCCCAACGTCACAACTAGGTCTGCTTGCCATTCAAGTAAAAATCGTGTTTCCCAAGTCTAAAAGTAACAGGATTAAAATGGGTAACTAAACATGTGTAGTAACATATGTAGTGTTGCACATTTCATAATAATGCAATGAGGAGTAGGTTGGCATTAGCTCTATTGTAGACAGACAGTGATTCCATAATCTTAACTATGGAGAGAAATCTCTTGATCACACTATATTGCAGTTACAACAATTCTCTCCATTTTATCACCCAAGATCAAACTCCTCCAAAGGATATTTTTGTAAATCGAAACTGTAGTAGTTCACATTTGTTTTTATGCCCAGATGTGCATAGAACATCTGTAGTACAGCTATACATTAGGTGGAATATATAATTTCTTGTTGATTGGAACTAGCAATAGCCATAGCAAATCAAATCTCTCTTCTCTTTTTCTGTTTAACAGTGCTGCACCCCCTGCCACAGTGCACTGACAGCTTTATAATGGATAGTCAACGGGAGCTGGGACTTGCTTCTGTGCAGATGAAACTACTTATGAAAGAACTTGCCAAGTTGCAAGGTGCAAATAAAATATAGGGTACCGCACAACTAATCTAGGACACCTAGAATGTAATGCCGATGACAGGTGTGGTCCATAAGTCATTTGAAAATGCATTTCAAGAGGGAAGGTACATTTTTAAGCAACTTAAAGAGCACTGTTATCATTAGATTTAAACAGATAAGCCATCTTACCGTTACTTTGCCTTAGATCTAAAATAGACAATCTGACAATGCTGCACAATTTCAACATAACATTTCAAATACTGCTGACACTTTCTTACACATATAATAATATATTTATTAACAAACCAATGCGATACAAAGCCCAGATAATCAGCTATCAGTGTTCCTCGAATATATAATTATCCAGACCTTTTAAGGATTAAGATACCCTAACAAGTTGTCATCCCATTTCCCATTTTCATATATATATATATATATATATATATATATATATATATATATATATATATATATATATATATATATATAGTGGAGAAGTTAGAAGCCCGCAGACAAACAAATATAAAAATCCTGCAGCATCTCAGCAAATATACTTCTAGCAAGTGTATGAATTGTAGTGGCTGTTCTCTGACTGCAGGTTCAACAAGACATTCATAAAACAGTATTCCCTAGAAAGTAAGCTGGCAGACATTTTGTTTCTGACGAGTAGAGTTGCACCTGTTTTGTGTCTTTGTGTGTTTCTTTGTCCAAACAGGAACGGACTGTTGGCTCCATCCATAACAGAGAGAAAGGGAGAGAGAAGGACAAGTATTGCTGTCTTTGCTCTGACAGCTACAGAGGCACAAGAAGAATCTTGAGGTTACAGGTGCCATGCGGCAAATGTCACACTAGTAGATGAGCTCACGTGGTGTCCAACATGGAGACAGGGGAGGGAGATGGACGAAGGGGTCAACCATGCAATGATGATGAAAACCAATGCTCTATACTCAATACAAGACTAAAGCTTGACGTTGACATGTTTCAGGGTAGGAAATTGAGAATCAGGAGTCATCCATCCAAATTGTGCTACTGATATCACAACCTGAAGGTCGCTGCTGCCTTTTCAAGCCAACAGCAGCAAGACACCACAAACCAAGCAGTTTTTTCTAGTCAAGACAAATGTTCCCTCCAATGAGGAATAATGATGAAGGCTGTGGCCTGCATCCGAGTCGATCAATCAGTAGTGAATGTTATCTCAGATGCTGCTAATCAGGTTTTCAACATCTAGGAATGATGAATGTCATTGCGTGAGAAATAAATCTTCAAAATCCCACTTGACAAGTGAGGGTAATTTTTCTGTTTTGAATATCTGTCTGGTTCTGTGGTTAAAAAATACAGACACAATTATAAATTACAAAAATTGCTCTTTTTTTTTTTTTTTTTATTCACCTGCCTGTGGGTGGTGCTTAAACGTTTGTTTACTTCTTCCTGATTGGTCCAAAGTAAATACATCCTTTGTAGAGGATGACAGCTTGTTTACCGGTGCCTTGTTTTAGAAGTCTCATTCTTGCAAGTGACTGTCCCTGAGGGATTCAGTTTTCAAGTTTCTCATTTGCTGTCATTCCTGTAATTTTTATTTTTATTTACTGCCGTTCTACCATTTAATGGTTCATAGTCAAGCACTGCTGCATGTTCCATACAATACCCCTCATTATTTTGGAGCTGTTTGTTCAGTTACAGCAGAGTCACTGGTGGTTCGAGCTCAACAGATGAGGTCTCTCTCTCTGAGCAGCTGTTGCAGGTTATTGATGACCTCATTAGAATGCTGCCTGCGGCACAACGGCTGACTTTGAAGGACTTCCCATATGCAATGGCACAAACTGCCATCGAAGCCCGTGCCACTTGTTTCATGCCAGACAGCATTTCCTAACGGTCTTTTAGTCGCAGAAGTCAAAGGAAAGGAACTGTAAAGGAGTATTGTGGTTCTGAGTCCTCGCTCTGAACTGGAGACTCTTTATACCAAAGTATAACTTGAGAGCTTGGTAAAAAAATTCCAGTTAGCAGCTTTCCAAGTTTCACTCCTGACACAAATAAATCCACATCCCCTTCATTTAACACATCAACATCAATACCCACAAAATTTAGTTTTTCATATAATTGTACTCAGAATTATAAATAACACATTATATCTCCAAATGGGCTCTTATATTAAATTACTCAGCTATTCCATGCGGACAAAAGAGGTAATACACCATCCCATTTATGATGGGCTACAGGTGCTGCCTCTTTATCTTTTATATCTGAGACACTAGCTTGCATTAAAAAAGCCTCATTGAGCAATAATGCTCTGTAATTAAATATGACTTTACATTTGGCCCTACTAATAAATACAGGCAAGAAGGATCCACAAAAATAAAACACAGTGGGGGACATAAATTGTGATTTTCAGAGGCCACACATTAACATTTCTTCAGCTTTGTGTGGACACTAAAACTAGTCTAGCACAACGTAAGTCATCTGCCATAAATACTGAAAGTGAAACACACGTTTTAATCATGCACTTTACAGCTACAGTGTATTACTTGCTACCGCAGTATTTATTGTGGTATAAAGTGATGTTAGTTAAATGTCTTAAACAAGGGAAACCCTGTCAAGAAACAGTCAGAAGAGTTGAAATCAACTCTTAATAGATGTTTATCACAGTATAATTCAAAAGTAAATTATAATTATAGTAAACTAATTAAAATCGTTATTATCATGATGCCCAGAGTCTATTAATTTGAGATAAAATGCCATTAAAATAGGTGCTTGTGAGATATAAAACAAAAGTACTTGTTTGGTCATCGAAGTCCGAAGCAGCTGTTCTGTCTCTTAACCACCACAGTTTGGGTTAAACAAAGCTCCCAGCCATCGCTCGCAATCCCGCTTCAGGTGCCAAGAGAGTTGTATGCCAAGTCCCTCCAACTGTCACTTCCTTATTTAATATTAATGAGCAGTTTATGGTACACACATCCATGCCACTACCTCTCAAAATGTCAGACAGTTTTGAACAGGAGTTTTGATCGCTCAGTGATCGTCCTTTTTCCTTCAACGTTCCATTGGAGCGCGACAGAGGGAGGAAGGTGACAGTTCTGTTTTGGCCTCCATCTGCACACAGCTCAAATTGGCCTTCACAGACCATAAACTTTCCCCCAGCTAGCCAGACACCCTCTAGCACCTTCCCTGTGGGCAGGCCATATAATGTTCTCTTATAGAGGAGAGGGGAAAAAAGGAGAGACTGTCTGACTTCCATCATTGGGGATTTATCATGTTTTACTAAGGAGGCAAAGATATTTTTGAAAAAGACACTCTTGAATTTAGCTGGTGGAATAATTGCTTCTTCTCTGCAAAAGTGAAGCAAAATTGGCTTCAACATCTTGTAGTAAAAGACAGCCTCCATTTCATATCATCATAATCAAGTCGTTATAATTAATATACCAAGTAAGGACAGATGCTGCTGTGCTGCCAAAACTCAAAATGTGCTTTCAGCACATAAACGGCTTAGCAGAGACAAACACAGACACCCATAATGGTCATAGATAAGTCAAAACATATTGATTCTATACAGTCTATATGTTTTGGATATGCGCGCATGGTGTTTTGTAAGAAACTTTTAGGCAGACGTGAAACACTATTGCTGCATGCATTGGCAGCTTCCCAAGCCAAAGGATTGAAATGTGGGGACACAGTCTGATAGAGAATACCAAATCATCGGCTGGTGAACTTCATCCTCATGTGGAACCACATGGAATCTGGCCCTGGGCCAACATCAAACAGCCTTGCTGTAGGCTGCATGCAACCGTGGGATAAAACACTGACAGCATTTCCTCAGGTAGAGACGAGCAAAGAGGTTTGGAGTTCCTGTCTGATGCAGAGAGACTTGCTTTGCAATAAAAATCCTAGACAGGAAGACTCAAGCTCATCTGTTAATGTTGACGATGTGAACACAACTCAAGACACTAGCTCGCTAGCTCATAACTTGTAACCCTCGCTCACAAACAGAGTTTACTAGGGGGTTGATTCACCAGAAGAGGACGCTGCTCAGCTATTGGAACAGCATTTTCTTGTTCTAATCTATGCCACCTAGCGGAAAGGAAAGCTACAACGATAAAAGCAGAGTAATCCTGTGATTGGCCAGTGAGCTACACTTCACTCTCATGCTAACACTAACTGGCAAGTATCCTGAGAAGGCTATCAATTCACTGAATTTGGTATATCTGCCTGTAAAGGAAAGTAGAAACATGATATACTTTTTTTATTTTAAAATGAATTGGCCTGCTGATTCAGTGAGATTTGTACTGGTCCCCCTGCTGGTCAGGTAAGAAGCAACTAAGTTAATCGATGTGCTGTGCACAGCTCTGCAATAAAGAAATGGTACAAGATAGTACATGAGATATATTTTATGTTATTGTAAGAGGTGTGACATTTTGGTTTTGTTTATTATGAGACATTTGAAGGAGAAATTAAACTGTGGTGGTCTGACACGGTCAAGTTGATTAATGGGGAACACTAAGATATGGTGATAGTACATCCCACTGGCAAAGAAAGTAATAGCTGCTGCAATTTTAACTGGAATACCTCCTGCAGGCAACAACCACTACAGTTCTACAATTAGATGAGGCTTGCTTGCAACTGCATTGCAATGTCAAAGCTGTCCCTGTTTCATCCAGAACAGACTCAATTCTTCAATGCTTGGACTCAACCAAATGCTTGAGGCTTTCAAGTGAATCTCAGTCTTTGAAGACAGGATAACATCTAGCATTTTCTGAAGTAACTACAATGAAACATTCATGCTCTGCTACCGTTTCAACCAGCTCATCTCAAAGGTATTCTGCTGGTTTGTGATCTGTTGTTTGGGCTGATGGTCGGTCTTGTTGCAGCAGAAAAACACAGCAATTTTGGGATGTTTTGGATACGTGGGTGAAATCACTTCAAATCTGCACCGTTTAAAATATCCCAGTTATGACAGTTGAGCAAAGCTGAAGACAATGAGTGTTATAGGTTATGAAGGCTGTTGGCAACCTTACTGCATGACATCTTTGTGGGGCAGGGAGTGTCCGCTTTTTACAATGGTTAAACGTTTTTTTCTTGTTTAACTATTTATATAGTCATTATTGTCCAGATGTTTTCAAATTTGATTGCACAAATGTTTAAAAATGTTCCTGACATCAACCATTGACAGGGATGTTTAGTAGTACTGTAATGGAGTAACATACCAATGCATACAACTTGAAATATCCGTTTGGGAAGGTTGATTCAAAAGCGTGCCAATTATATTTTATTGATTTGAAAAAAAAACAATGCACAAGCCCTTCAGCCTTTCACCTCCGCTGCTACTACAAGCACTAGGTATTTTTTTTAGATTACAAACTGACTCATCATGATAGGTCAGCAAAAACCCTCATATTGCACAACTTAAGCTTAATGTTGTTTTCTGCTTTGACCATGCACTGTTAAGGTATATTGAGCTGTGTACAAATGAAATGTCCGTTGTGTATAACTGTTGTATCTTAATATTGTTTGTGTTCTTGCAACCTTGACGCCTCTTGAACCTGGTGTTTTTGCAATTGTTTGTGTTTCGTCTGCTGTGTAATTTCTTGGTAAGACTTCAGATGTATGCAGTAAACAATTACTCAAGTCAAAAGCACAAAATTACTGCTTTATTTCAACGTTAACTATTTTGTTTGATACCTTGTGTAATTGGGCCGACCAAAAACTTTGACCATTGCCATTGAAATAATCAACATCCAAATCAGTATTCGAAACCATCAAGTTTTTGTATTATTATAAGCCTTTATTATTTATGATAGAAAAATCCCAAATGGCCTATGAAATACTAAATAATAAACCAACATTACTCATCACGCATTATCATTAGATATTTGTTCTCAGACAAGGACATTTGATAGTTTTGCTCATCACATAATTAAATCACATGTACACCAATAACACTGGGACAGAGACACATGAGCAAGTGACAAGTTCAAAGTTACAACTACACTACCAAGATACAAAAAAAAATGTCTGTAATGAATTTCAAATTTATGAAGGTTATCTCTGCAAAAAGTCATGTTTGCCAAAGAAAAATTACTAAATGCTAAATGTTTAGTGAATGTCCTAAAACTATAGGTAAAATCTGAGCCATCTTGCAACTACTAAAATATGATGTCCATTTATTATAGTAAAGCTGATGCAAGTGGATGCTGCTGCATGCTAACAATAACATTGAATAACATACACACACTCTGTAGAGGAGTGTATGATTTACATAAATGAAGAGGTGAACCTAGAGTGTCTATACTGAGTGCATAACACGATGTTAAACAGCAAAAGTACAGTACCTTCTTGACAAAAACTCCTCTGCATTAAACGTTGATGTGTTTTGTTTTATGTACACTGGAGAAAAAAAGCCTTTCATACAGTTCTATATTTATATTCATGAAAGCCTTTATTCCAGTCATTATCAGGGTCAAAGACGGAACAGAAAGAGCAAGTCACTAAGGCATTTCATGGGCAATGTCTCTAACAGGCTATTTCACATAAAGTCAAATGGATAATTCAACATGATAGTACGAAGATAAAACTCTTATACTGGTGCTGTGAGGGATTTTGCAATGAAAGAGACGGGGTCTGGGATAAACAATTGTTTTTCTCTCATTCAGCCATATGGCGTCTCCTGGTACAAACACAATATGTGTAATGCCAAGCTCATTATGGAAGGGAGAATATGCACAAGTATTCCCACTGTGGTACCACTTCATTAGAGCAGTACGGTGTACTGTAATTACACACCCATTAATTGCTCATCCTTTTTAATGTTATTGGGATGGGCAGTGTTATCGACCTTCTATTAGTCTTGTAATCCAGCTCTGGCACTTTGCCCATGTATGAAAGTGAAAATGTATTCGTAGTTTCAATATTTGACCTGGAGAACGTTAATACATGTGATGAGTCTCTGGTTTTCCTTTTTGTTACGAGGGCAAAGTTAAGTGAATAAAACTGAATGTTTGTTACCCATTATCTCTCATTTAAAAGTTATTTTTTCCCTCCAAGAAAAGCTGCATGTGCAGTTTGTCACTTGTAGCTCACTGCTACCTTTCATGACTCTCTTGTGAAAATTCAACAATGCACTATTGAAAAAGCACATTTATTTTTTGTAGGTCACATATTTTAGATTAAAAACTATTATACTGAGAAATAATTACAGAATGTTAATACAATCAAAACAATGAAATATCATTCAAATCCTCAGGAAGGAGTTGAATTCCCCTGCCCAGTTTTTTAATAACATCTTTTATTTGAAGGTGATATGGACAGCCATTCCTCCAAAACAATTGTTATTTAGCTTCATATCCTATTAAAGCTATATCCTGGGCTGACATTGCCCATAATAAGGTTCAGTGCACACTGGCCCTCCCATCAAGCTAATCCTCTGGTGCAGCTTCAGCCAGGATGGGTCTCTCACCCACTGGGTCCACGGAGATGGGCATGGCACGGGTCAGCCATTCATTCACCCCCAATTGGTCAATGATGCACAGCCATTGGGCTCCAGCACATCACCCCGGAGTGTGAAGCAGAACATCACGCATTGACGGCACAGTCAAGGTCAACAAAGAGGGCATTGGTCTGGACGTGTGCCATCAGAGTGAGAAATCCACCACCAGCCTGCATGAGCAACCGACCAGGGCAGTCACCATGATGGCAAAGACGCTGGAGGTCAGCTTTAGGTTGGACTTTCTCCTCGCAGAATCTCATTTGTACACTATATTGAAATATGTGAGTATAAATCTGAGGACATGAATCTGTAAAGGTAAGGCAAAGTCTAAATGTCATTCATTACCTCAGTTCTTCACAACATTAGAGACACTGTGTAAAACCACTCTAGATAAATAGTTTATGGTACTGCATTAGGCTGCAGCCCATTAACATTAAATCAAACATAGACTTTCCATTATAAAAAATGAGGGACAAAACGTCCCCCTTAAAAGCCCCTCTAGCATAATTGAGTACCACCACATTCAATTGGCTTTGAATAAAATGATTCATTTTAATAAAATCCATTTTGTAACCGTGCAGTTTATTTTCAGGAAGGCCTGTGTCTTAAAATAGTCTATATTTACTGACCTACATTACAGCAGCACTCAGTTTTCAAGCTGAACATATAGCTAATCTTAAAAGGCATGTGCACAGAGTAGCTTGTGGTGTTGTATCAGTCTTTCAACTAATTTTATTTTTTCTACGTTTGGTGTGGATGTTTTTATCTCTCTGAATTTTTTTGATTTCCCTGACAATGAATTAAATAATAAAAATCTGGGAACTGAGTGTAAGTAATTTTGAGATCTTACAGATTTGAAAAGTGCCTTCATAGGAATAATGTAAGGAGGTATATGCCCCTTTGAGTGCCATTCTAAATTCACTACATTTCTTTTCATATTCATCTCACTTGATTCCTGACCTGTCTTCCATTGCTTATATCCTATAACAAAATCGTCCTCTCTTCACATTGTCGCTGATCCATTTTTCTTCTCTCTTCACTCTCATATTGTTGTGGGTGTTCCTTTGAAACCATTCCCTCATTCTCCTTGGCTTTTTTCCTAATGTCATCCCATCTTTTTTCATTTTGCCCCACTGCTCCTGCTTCTTCCAGCTCTCATGTCCTTTCACATCTTTCTGTCTTCATCTGGCTGGCTCCTATCCTCCCTCTGTTTCCCTCTCTCTCTCTCTCTTTTACATACTCCTGATGTGCTCCTGCTGGCCCCGGTCTGTCCAAAGGGATTAATTGATAGTGAAAGATAATAAATCTTCCCATTAGGCGCAAGGCCCCTGCCCATCGTTCATTATGAACCCGCTGCTCCTCAAAGCCATGGCCTGGGGTTTCCCTGGCTTTTTTAACAGGCATGTCTGCCATCTCGACGCCAGCAAGGTTAATCTCTCTCTATCGCGGTTGATTGGCTACCTCACGTAACGACAAATTCTCATTCATGCATGAGCACCGTTTGTGGCGGGTGTTTATTCCTTCCTTTCTCTCTCGATTTGCAGCGCACCGTGTTTTACATGAGCGATCCGAGGCTCGCCTTGCAGCAGCTGTTACATCTGACTGCAAAGGTCCTCTGCTGTAGGGGTTTGGATTTTATGGTTCTCAAAGAAAGGACCTATATAAAAATGATCATCTAGCAAATCGCATTTTTCCTTATTTACTATTGATATGATGGATACGAAATATAGAAACTATTCTAGTATCTGGGACTTGTACTGAATTATTGCTACCCTGAGACCTGTTTGTGGGCTCCTCAGACATTCAATCTTCAATGGTTCCTCCTTCTTTTTTCAGACCACAGATCTCCTCAATGCATTAGCCAGTAACTATATCCTTCTCCCAGTCTGGGAAGCTACCGTCCTTATCTATCCTCACATCTTTTTCGCTTTGTTCCTGAATAATTACTGTGACAAAACACACTATGAATAATTTATCCTGCTCATCAGGCGATTTGAGTTTATGTTGTTTACCATTAGTCCTTGTAGTAGTATTTCAGTAGTATAATCCCACTATGATTACAGTTCAGTACATCCTTGTAGCTTTAAGCTGTGGGCATCAACAGTAGAGTCGATCTCGAGCAGTCAGAAACCAAAGGTCTTATGAATTTTTGAAAATTATTGACGATTTTTCCCTGGAGACATAGAGATAAATTGTGGACAAAATGATACTCACTAAACATCCTAAATGACTGTCACATGTTTTCCTTAAACATGCTAAAGCCATGTTTGCCTACATGATTTAAGCACGGCAGCACAACACAAATCAATCAGCGGCTGAACAGGAGATATAGATAGTTTGTATTTTTTATTTAAAACTTCATATAACCCATACAGCAAACTGTACAATTGAATTATTCACAGTGAGTTAAAAAGAAAATAATTCAATAGCTTTTCTTAAACATTTTGTTGAATTTCCCCGTGTTTTACTCAGATGTCGCTTATTCTAAGGTTCTCTTAACACAAACAGTTACTAGGAAAACAAAATCTTTTTTTCCCTTGTTTTTTACAAAACCTTACAAAAAACTATATTCATATAAATTCTGCATGTCCACAAGGAAAACCCTGGTTGGCACCAACATATTAATCATATTGTTTGAGAGGTTTTCTGCCAAATGATAGAAGCTTTGCAACTGAAAAGAAAGGAATACATAAAAAGGCATACTGTCATGACCGTGGGGAAATCAAACTCACACACTGCTAATGGAACACAGGTTATGTAGCTTACATTTTGCATTACTTTTCTCTCACAGTTCATAGAATTTTGTGTAAAATGACATTATTATTAACATTGATTTATAAAAAGATATATATATATATATATTTATATATTCAGTAACCAAACTGACTGAATCAGCCAAATCAGAAACCCTGTTGTAACTAATTTTGATTATGATGATTTCAGTTCTTTTCACATATCAGAGACGTGAAATACAGGCAAACTTGAGTCTTTGACCTGCATGACAAGCTACAGTACACATGAGGGTAACGTTATGTAGTATAGCCACTTTTCAGCTGTGGCCACACGTTAGACCAGGGGCCCTATTCACAAACATTCTCATACAACTCCAAACTTAGCCTAAAACTTTCCAGCAAGGGAAGTTCTCTTAGCAGCTCAGTAAGCACAAGACAAAAAATTGTTACTCGCTAGTAAGACAAGTTCATTTAAAAGGTGTGGGAAAAAAATGGATTAAAAGAACAGTGGAAGCACTGGAGAGATGAGCGATGTTTAATCTTAACTTAGTTTGTGGACACGTGTAAAACCATTTTATGAATAGACTTCAAACCTGATTTTACAGCGCAAGCTGAGAGGCAGGTGAGGGAGAATATAGCAAAGCGAGTTAACGCCTCCTTCCCGTGCAGCACCAGTGTCATAGCCATGTGTTCTGCAGTCTAAAAGCAAAAAACGGAGATTGCAGCATAGAAATTGGATTCTTCATGCACAGGTGAGCGCTGTGTCACTTACTTACAACCACTGGCAACGTTATCTTAAAAAAAACGTAATAACACAATTTTCTCGTCAGCTTAAGGAATTTTAAAGCCTCTTAAAAAATCCTTGTCCCTGCTACGAACAGTATTTCACTAAAAGAGGCTCTCTTAAGGGTTACGACTCTTAGTGAATACCAGGATCTTGTCTTACCTGTAACAAGTTTCTATTCAAGTAACAATTTTCCATAGAGGTTCGTCACCAGCTTCATGAATATGACCACTGGTCCTTATTGGATTCTCAAGAGAACTATAGGGGCAGTTACTTAAGATTAAACCTTACTCTAAGGAAGTGTCCGCTAAATTCTTGGGAGAGTTAAACATTTTCATTTCACGTTTAATTTGTAGAAATACACTAGCCATCAAATAATATAATGCATTAAAGCGTTTTGGGGCTATGGAACTGGGGAAGTGGTTTAAAGTGAACTCTCTAATGAAATAAATAGCATCTATAACATATTTGACTGTGAACAGAATTCATTTATAACAGTATAAATTTAGCAAAATACATTTTCTCCTGCTGATCTTATCTACATACTCTACTTTGCAGAAGGGAATCGATAAACAATTATACAGTGACTCTCTACCAAACCAACGCTAAGTTTTACAGATCGGAGTTTCCTTGAATCATATATTTAGTCATATATTTTTTTTTTTTCAACATTTCCACAACTTGAATCTCACAGAGGTTTGTTGTTTGTTCAGCTCCCACGTGGCAGCAGCTCACAGACTCGTCAAATCTTCACACAGCTCTCAATTACACTCGCTTAACATATATACTTACTCGACAGAAATTAAAGTCAACATGAACACACAAACATCTGTCCTCTGTCTATTCACCATCTATTCATCACTTTGTCCTTCAGCATGTTACAAGTATGGAATTACTCTGTTCACAACAGGTAATGGGGTAAAAAAAAGATAATCTTCGAAGTCTTTCATTTAAAAGCAAACCTTGGCCAGTTTTCATTACACTTAGTGAAAACAAAAAAGCCTCTTGATACAGGCCTGTAAAATAAAGTAACTGTTCAACAACATGTTCAGAAATACTGGGGATATTGAGCCGTCATGTAGCCACGGACAAAGACCAGAGCATATTTTGATGGATATGTCACAATTAAATGCACTCAAAAATGCTCTTCAGTTTTAAGGTCACAGTCTCTGTGCCTTACAATTCTTTATTGATACAATGCCTTCCATCCCATTCTGTAGCATGCTCTCATTTTAACCATGGTGAGAAACTGAACCTGGACTTTTGGAATTGATTAATCGTTCACAAAGGACCAATGTCTTTTTTTTTTCACGGATTGGGAAATTAATCCAGTAGTTTTCTTAATAATGATAATGTGAAGTGAGTTATTTTTTTTTTTTCAACCAAGCAAAGACAATGCCACAACTGCCCCAAATACAATTCCCGGTCTACATGTTACCCTACACCAAGGGATTCGTAGAACCCCTTGATAGTCAAATTTACACCACTACGATTTACTCTGCATGGACCTCAAGTTGACTGCTCTCTACGAAGCTAAGTGAGCAGTTATGGCTCTAACTTGTCAGTATATACTTTGTTTAATGGTCAGATCTTTGGCAATATAAATGATTAAAATTCAATCATGTACAAAATCCTTTCTGACATAATTTGTGTTTCTGGCCAAATTTATCACATAACACTGATCCAGTCATCAATAGTGGAATTTCCTGTTTAATATGGATTTCTCTCAATTGTAGCTTGTTTTGCATCTATGGCTAATTTGTGAGGAACAATATACACATCACTACTTTAACCAACAAACTGCTGAACAGTTGTCCCTGTGAACCTAGCTTTCAAACGATCCTTTATCATATCCTACTGCCTTTAACTCAACAATTACATTATAAGCCTAGAGAACTGGTTTGAGGTAACTTTATTTTCTGCTGTCAAAGGCAATCTAGGAGTTTGTATAAATCAACAGGATAAAGGTTAGAACATGATATTTAACAAAAAAAATCAATGAAAACTGCACTTCCTTGTCCTTTTGTATATCTGTCATTTATTGCCATTCTCATCAAAGCCTTTCTTCTTACTTCGGTCCAGTACAATTCTCAGTCTTTTCACTGATGAGGATTCCTTGAAATTTTGTTTGTTTTCTTGTGTTTTTATGTTGCGCACGTAAACATCAGACTTAAAACTGAATATTTGGGTGTACTCTTTTCCCGACCCCCCGCATATTTATTTTTTTCAAATCATTTGTGGTTTGGATTAAAGTGGTGAATGTTGTCATACCTGTGTGGCGGATGCTGCCATTTTGAGATGCCCGTGTTTTGTGAGTGTCCCCATGTCACTGTGGTTGATCATGTATCTGGTGATTCCGTCTATGCCATTGTCTCTAGTCTCTGGCACTGCCCCTGACACATTGCTTATGAGGTTCTTGCCCTGGGGGGAACACAATGTCATGGGAACACAGGAGTCATCCCAGTGCTGCAGCTCATGTTGTCCTTTCCTGGGAGTCGTCGGTCGTTGTAGGCATGCATGTTTATCACTGCATCCGTCTTCACCATGACTGGAGGCTGAGGCTTGTGTTTCACTCGCCTCTCGCAGGTGAACGACAGTCTGATCTCGTCCACCATGGCACTGCACAAAGACCTCTGGGCAAAAAGGGAGGATGCGGAGAGGAGAATAGAAGGAGAAGAGGGGAAAGGGATGGAGGGTAAATGCTTTAGCTTTAAATTGTTCTGACAGCAGAGAGTGTCAACACTCTAAAGAGTACAAAATGCATAAGAACACAACATTCATATTGTGTTAACGCTTGTGTGCGTGTGTGTGTGTGTCCGTGGCTGTCAGCAATGTCAAATCGCAGCTCCACCACATGAAGCCTGCACACAGTTCATTATTGTTGCTGTGTCAGAAAGCGTGAACAAGTATGGTGCACGCAACAACTCGCTTAGCTTGAGTCAAATTAGCTATTTACAACAGTAAAGGGTTCATGCTATTCTGACATATTCAATGACTAATAATAGATTAATTTTCTATGCTCCAATTTGCAATTCTGCCTGTTAAAATAAGTAAATGTAGTGTTATGGCCAAGTACTCCTGGGGATTAGCCACAGACATGCAAATCCTTTTACAACATGTTTAAATTAAAAGCCATGAATAGAGCACAGCTTTGGTTTGGAGGCTATGTGCTGAGGATCAAAAACAAAATAGGCATGCTAAGCAACTTCTTTTGTAAAATCAAGGTTAAAAAAAAATTGTGCAGTGTAATTAAATTCATTCTAGATTAATTTCCCATCTATTCAGCCAAACCACAGAAGAGAGATCAAATTAAGATAAAGTAGCATGTTGTGTGTAATTTATGGGGATATACACCTGCTCACGTTCTGCAGTCTTCCTTAGCTTGTAGACGAATTCAGCAATCGCCACAAAGACGGACAGCACTAGGCCAGAAGCCAGCACGATGAATATACCACCAAGGTTCTGGATACCCATGGGCCCTGCCTCACGACGCTCTTCATCCAAGCAGCTGTTCCCGCTCCACCACTTCTCCTTCAGCATGTGTAGGCGCCCATCCTCCATGATGCTTAGGATTGCTATGGTGATTTTGTCCCTGTATGGGGAGCCTGGAAGCAACATAAGGCCGGTTTTACTTGGAAGAAATGCCAGCTGCAGTCTGTGATTATGAGGCTCATAAACACGTTGTGGCACACAGTCTGACTAGCAGGGAGAAAGAACCATCCTGTCCTGCTGCATTGTTTAAAAAACATCCCCCTCATACTTCAAAGGGCGACACACAACTTTTTTTGTATCACTTCGATTCTCAAATATATTCCCAGGTCATTTGCATGTCTTACCGAGGGGAGTGCCGATGCCGTAGCCTTTGCTGTCGATGAGCCCTCCCACCTGGGTCAGGTTACAGTTCCTCCTAGTGATGTAGTCAATAGTGGTGGACTCCATTATGAGGGCGTAGTCTGACTTCAGCACCCTCTGAATCCCATCCTCAATAGACTTCACTAGGGACGTGCTTGGCCTGCTGCTCATGAAGGCCCACATCTTCTCAAAAGTAGAAACCTTAGATTTCTGAAAGGGAGGGAAAGAGTAGTTTTAAAATACATTTAACCTTATTCGAACAATCTTTCTCAATACAGAAAAAAAAGAAACCCCGTTAAATATGCAATACTTTTATTAATGAGAAATAGTTAATAACCTTGTAGCCCAAATAACTGAAGCTTGAATTACTAATATTGTTAGCGCCCCTGATGAAGGGCAGAATGACTGTACACCCATGGGGAGTTTTAAATGCCTGATTAAAAACTGTCAAAGGCAATACATTTGTTACATTATAGACACGTTTTTTTACGAATATGGATTCTTTAGCCAGTGACCAAACAGATTTATGTGATTACTCTCACAGATCGCCACTGTTACAGGATTAAAGGAGAGTAAATTGAAGCTTTGTGCACATCTATTCTCATAAGTGCTACTGAAGCAGCAATAATAGAATGCCTCTCCATTAGTCTTGCATCAGGCTATGTGGTATTTCATGCAATTTTATGTGAGGTCACATTTATGCCATGTCTAATCCTAGATAATTACTGTCTAAAGACTTTAAGCCATTTCAAATTGTGAAAGATGCTGTTATAAGAAGCCCTCCATTATGTGTGACTCCAGTAGAAACATGGTATTTGTTGTTTTAAACTGTGATGTGATAGTCTGATATTAAAACTTAAAAGCACCAATTAGGATTACTTGCAAGTGTCCTTATAAGATGCTGGTTTGAATTATAGCAGTATGTGATTCCAAAGGTCTCCTGTTGATGAATGCTTCCATATAGATTCCTTCTCCCTACCCAGAGTACAAAATACAGCAATTTGTTTCAACCTTTTAAAAGCAGATGAAAACGTCATCCTTTGGAAGCAGTTGACTTGTCTACATGTGCCCTTCACTGCTCTTGATATCCTGTGCAATTTAACGAAACCACATCCCCTCATAGGAGAGGATTCAATTGACATGGTAACCTTCTTTGCACATCTTAAATTGTGTCTAGCGTGACTTGCATAGTGTGTCTTCTTATATCGTGTCATCGCTAAATGATTATCTTGGTGAACATTTACAGAAGTTAGCATTACACTGTATTTGGTCTTTTGGGGTCACTGTATTTATTGACTGCATTTCATTCCATGAATATTAAGGGGTGTAATGATGCATATTTAGTGTTACATATGCCTGGGGGTGACTAAAGTGTCTACAAATATGACATTTATTATACCTACATGTAATACTTTATTACAATATCTGGTTCAATGTTTTCATCTTTATTGCCACAGGAAACAATTTCCCTTGACACCTGGAACTTTTCTATCCATTTCCCCAAAAAATTATGACACAACCTTCCATGCTATGGGAGAAATTTCTACAGCAGTCCATTTTCTTTAGTCCATTTCATTTGCGTGGTCTTATCCTAAACTACAAATCACATTTAATAGAATTAAAGCAAAACACATAATTTAGTATGTCACCCTAACTTAACTTTAGGGCCAAATCCTTCTGGTTACATACATCTGCAAAGGCCTTATCCTCAGTATTTATCCTGCTTCTCTGCCTAACTGAGTCGACATCATCAGGGCTTTTCTGTGAGCGCAGGCGAGAGCAGAGGGCACTCGAGCCTTGCTGCTTTGATGAGGTAATTAGACACCTGTGTCGCCTTCTATTTATGACGCGACAATCACAACCGCAATTTAGAAAAGTTCACAAAAAGATCTAAAATAACTTCACATGGCTAATCAGAGGAAGCGAAGGTTGATTTCTTTTCAAAGGTTCAACGAGTCGAGTTGGATTCAGGCTGCTTCTTTATCATTACACCCCATTTAATATTCATGGGATAAAATGTAATAAGTTAGCAAACTTACATTGTTATATACTAACTAAATATTTTTCTTAAAGAATACACAGGCTTTTTCAGTTTTTCCAATTCCTCTGTGTTATATAAGCTCCCTACTATAGCCAGGTAAAGCAAGAGTCGAGAAAAACTTTTCCTTAATGTGCTTGAAGCCTTCACAACAGCTGGCCAATCAGTGCAGACTGGGCTTTACAGCGAGGGGGGCCTCAAAGACATAACAGCTAAAACCAAGCCTTTCAGATGTGTGGAAACATTAGAGCTTGTAATCCTTTAAGTTACATATCCCAAATTCAAATAATGAACCTGAATATGAGCATAATAAAAAAAAAAAAGACGTACAAAAGTCATCACTAATGATGTCAATGCACATCAAGAGCAAATATCCCAAACCAAAACACATTCTCGAAGCTGCAGGATCAAAATCATATACCTTTCAGCAAACTCAACAACGAAGCCTACAACATTTATGAGCTCAGCAACTAAATTTGTCCAAGAAGAATCCCTTCTCTTTTTGTTTCTTTCTATTGACTGCTGTAAACTTATGGACTATCTTAAATATAAATGCGGAGTGTTTTCATTTTCTTACTTGGAGAAACTGTAAGTCTGTTACATGTGTTATTCAGCACCAGAGCAGCATCAGCAGCAACATCTATTGCTCAAAAATAATAAAATAAAGTGAAGGACCCTGCAGGCAAACGCTGAAACTTTGGAATAAAAAAATCATTATTGAGGAACACATCAAACAGTGTAGAGGAGTGGAGAAGCTGAAGAATGTGTCTTTGCTGTGGGACTCAAGATCTAACTGGGGAAAGATAAATAAATAATAAAGATATAGAAAGAAAAGTTATAGAATATTTTTCAAAAAGTCAATTTAAAAACTCAAGATTCAACATCTTGCCACATTTCTGAACACACACATTTTACAGTACTATTATTGTATGAGTTTATAGTTGACACACTTCAGCTAGTTTGTTTTTACATTGGAAATGGAAATGATTACAACAATTCCACTATCAATAAATGATAGTGGAACCTTTAGTTTTTTTTTTTAAATATAAATTAAATTGATTTCAAGAATAAATAAATGGCTTGATTCAATCGTAGCTGCTCATGTTAGTACCGTACCCTGAAGAAGGACATGGTTGCGGCGTCTTTGACGACTCCATACTCAATCTTTGTCTGCTTGGCGATGTCGTCAGCTGAGTCCACAGCCGAGTCCATTCTCTCCACAGTGAGAAAAGCTGTTAAATTCGCTGTGTAGGATGATATGATGATCAGTGTGAAGAACCACCATATCCCGCCAATGATCCTGGTTGACAGTGCTTTGGGCATCAGCTCTGAGCCTGCAAGCAACACAAAGTGATAAAGATGAAATTGTAGCTGCCAAATCTGTAACAAAATTTAACAAATGCAGAAACATGATCACTGACATTTCTGTTAATTAGCCTGTAAACATTACAAGCAGTGCAACTGGTGTTGATCAAGGTGCCTTCAGTGTTTGGCAGGTTAGAAAAAACTCCAAGCTAAGAATATCAAGTAGGCAGATCAGACCTGTAAGTGTACATTTCCAAGGATTTAACACTGGGTGTAAAAAGCCTCTCAGTTCAGGCTTTTGTTGCAGATGACTACAGTTTTATTTCAACATGTCCTCTCAAACAACCCATAGTTTGTGTGTCACTACCATGGACTGTATATAGAGAAAGATGACACATCTTTACTTCCTCCCACTATCAAGACATGTAAACATCCCTGATATGAACAGTTGCACATTAGGAGCCAGAGTCAGCGGGGTCTGATCGTGAGCCATCTCAGGTGTCAATCATGAGGTTTTATCCTGTTTTGAAGGCATCAGATAACTAAATAAAACCAAACTTACTGAGAAAATGAAGAATTTGAACTTACATCAGTGGGATCAGGGCTAAAATGACAAAACCATCTTTAAGAAAAATGTACTTGACATGTACTTTGACTCTTCAGTTGGGTCCATGTCCCATCCACTAACACGGAGGAGGGTTCATGCCCTATAATGCGCCATCAGGGATTGATCAAGTCCCTTGGGCTTCACTTTTGGGGAGCAGACTGCTGTTATGACCCAAGAGAGTATGTCCTGAAATGGTGCCCTTACATAGCGAGAATATAAAGTAAACTGTGGTAGTTTGATTTGGTTTTCTTCTTTTTTAGACTTGAGAAATCATCATTGTTTGGGTTTTTATTTTTCCTTTAGATCTAACTTTAGATCTAATGTCTAAATTGAAATTAAAATATGCATCCTTTAATGAGCGCATTTAGAAAAGTCACAAGTGCCTGTAAAATTCAAACACTCCTAAGTCATACTCATCAGTTAGGCAGCTGCTCTGGAATGTAATCACTACGACAGATTTGCGAAAGGACTTTTGGCATTAAGTTCCCAATTTAAATGTATCTTTTGGCATCAATAGTAGTCTATCCTCCTCCTATTGTTAATTCAACTTTTTTTTTTCCAGAAATTAGTTTTTGGTGAACATACAAGTTGATGTATTGCTGTGAAAAGTGCATCTCTGTAGGATGTCAAATCAAATATAAATGAGATATGTAACGGACACGATTATAATTCACTCGGTTTTCCTTCTCTGTTTCTATCTCGTCACGTCGTCAGATTTTTACCAGACGTACACGCGGGTCTATTTTGCAAACAAATCATCACAGTCTGTATAAATAAATGCAAGAATAATCAAGATATACAATTGTGCGGAGCCCGAGTGACATTACAGCTCTGAATCAGCCTTGACTTTGAGTGGTCCTCTGCTGAGTAATACTATGTTTACAATGGTACACTGACTGGTACTAAAGTTACTTTATATCTCATCTCTGACAACCTTTAAAATACCCTTGTGCTTTGTGCACTCTGTTACTTTACTGAGAAGATTTATGAGGGCAATTCTGAAGAGTAACAAGCCCACATAAGGGGGGCAGAGTGGTCAGCTCTTTAACCTCTCCCACCAAATTTGATTGGATTTGTCCTTTGAGGTTTGACTAAGACTACATGGTTGCAAACAAGGGACGACAGGAGCGTCCCTTAATTCACTCTGACTTCAGAGGGGGAAGATCCAGATGCATTCCCTGGTCACACTAAAAATGAAGTGAAGCAACGGGTAACTCAATTGAATTCCACACTATAAAGCGCTGTTGTCAGCAGGGAACTGTGTGTGGCTCTGCATCAGAACACTAATAAATTCAAAAAACCGATCAGTCGTATGGTGCCAGGGAAACAAAACGATGTCAAAATGGCATTTGTTTACTCTAAGAAGGACTTCAAGGAAACCAAGGAAATTTTAACGTTCTTTCAGGAAAGACAACACAGACTCTGTTACAGTAAATATCACATATCTCACTGACATGAATGCCGTAAATGGTTGTGTACAATTATGAAAACTATTATAAAACAATATTAGGACCTATGTGTTTGTGACCAAGTTCA
The DNA here is from genome assembly GCF_947347685.1 of Pleuronectes platessa. NCBI lineage: Eukaryota > Metazoa > Chordata > Actinopteri > Pleuronectiformes > Pleuronectidae > Pleuronectes > Pleuronectes platessa. The sequence continues at coordinate 7,332,650 of NC_070635.1, forward strand.
GGATTTTATACAATATTATTAAATTAGCATTGCTAAAGAAGATACAAAGAAATATAGGAAAACATAAAAGGAGTTTACATAACATTTATAAATATATTGCATACATATATAATAATATTACAGCAATAGTGTGGTTTATAGAGACTCAGGTTAACTGCATTACCCTGTGTTTAATTCACTACATTTTGAACTCCTGTTAGATTTATCTTTTCATGCAGTCTCAGGATTAATGTCTCAAGATGAATCGGGAGTTTTGAGTCATTACATTTCCATTCTTGATGATTCAGTTATTTTGTAATATGAATATTATTTAGTGTGAATAGTAGTTTTTTGCTAGAGTTAAATAATTCCATTTGACTACTAATTGATTCTGTATGTCTTACGGCATCAGTGAATACTTCAGCATGTGTAGTTACTATATAGATATTTCTGAAGCTTCTACTAACACGACAGAGCCCCACATTTCTAAAGGGAGATCATAAAGAAGTCACTCTGCAATTCTCCTTTGTGTAAATGAACAGACTGTTTTGCATCTAATGATGCTTTTTGAAATGTCAGTCTTTTGGGACACAAAAAGCTGTTCTCTGTGAAGCCAGGAGTGCCCCAGTGCTTAACATGATGCCCCCAATGTCTGAAGTGTTTCTCCCCACTAGCAATGCCCCACATTAATATGAGAGAACTGGGCTTTCCCATGAGAACATTACCTGCACTTAGCTTTTTCTCTATAGAATCATAACACAAAAGCTGGTGTTCATTGCATCGCAAGTAAATCTTGATCTGAATCTCAAGAAGAGGCTCCAGTTTCTTAACCACAGACAAAATGCCATTGCTAATTAAATCAAGCATGAAAAACCAAATAGAGAATATAATATTCCAGGCTTACAAACTACGGGTAGAAAATGAAAGCAATAATGTCACAGACATTGAGAGAATTGGGAATAAATCAACTCATAAATCAAATGTGCTTTCAAAAATTATTTTATATGAGGAAACCAATTTGCGGAAAATGATCAGACATATGTTTGTTGTGAGCAGAAGTCTACTGAGACCCCCAGGAATGCATTTGAAGCGCACAAAGTGTTTGCTTTTGCACCTCCTCGTATTTTGTGTTCTTTGTGTTATCTGTGACACCTCCCTCCCACAGACAAGCTGGTTGATATTTTTTTTTTGGATACCCTCAAACACGCCATTTGCATTTTAAACATGTCACAGAAATGGCTCCCGTCTCGGCTGCTGTCACAGTTTGACAGACGAGCAAGAGATGCCTGTTTATGTGACACGAACAAAATATACATTGGTGAGGATACCAGTGGCAGCAAGTGCTACGAGAGGCTGTAGGACGACTGGGTGTCGCAGGATCCCAGAATCAGTTGTGTCAAATCGAAACACAGACGACTTTCAATCTCCCTGTCAAGATATTTTGAATGTTTTTCATTTAAAGATCATGTCAGAACGGTAATGTGACATGACGGAAAATATGCAGCATATGTTCAGACATGAACTTCATGTTAACTCTGATTTCCCAGTGATATTCTTTTCTCCATATGAGCTATGAATACGAGCTGATTAGCATCTGCTTTAGTCAGCCACGGTAAATATGAGACACACAGAAGCTCAGGCATTGACAGACAGACAGTGGGCCACTGTATACATTATAATAGTGAATTATCCACTGTTTATTTTAATAATATGGGCTACTAACCAGCTCATTTTGTTTTGATTCCCTTTCCTCTCCCTCCTCTGCATGCTGCAGCTACATCCGTAGCCCTCTGTCTGCACCAGCAAATTGGCAGAGCTGCTATGCAGTTTCACAAGAGTGCTGCCGAGCTTCTGTGCTTAATGAATTGCTGAATGTGTTTGCTAGCCTTACGGGCACAGATCCACTCCCGGGTCTCTAGGAGCCTCCTTGATTTGTCTTGTTACATTGAGGTTAAACATTTTATTACTTGGGTTTTTTTCACTCCACAGTTGACTTCATTAAGTTATTTCTGGGGCCTTCATTTGCTTACCTATCCCTTTAAGTGACACCTAATGAGTGAAAACCTATTTGTAAACATTTGGTTTCTACCGTCCAAAGGAAGAATTTAATCTGCCGCTGGAATTTTTTTATGTTGGGTTTTTCCTGTTGAAAGAAGAAATTGGTGCTGTTGTTTTTATGCTATAAATGTGTGCATTACATGATACTGGTGCAGTGCCCATTCTAAACCTGCCGGTCTGAAATGGACTTGACTCGTGATAATGCTGGTTGCAGCTTTCTCTCTTAAACTGTCAAAGTAAAAATAACAGCAATAGAGCAGCAGCTAGTAAAGACTTGCTGCCTGCACCACCACTGCTGCACAAAGAGCTTTTCACCTGTTCATTTAAAGCTTGATAAAGCTCGACTCAGTGTGCAGAGCCCCCCAACGGGAGAATCTGTTGCTGTTGTTGTGATCGACAACATCACTTGCGTTTAAGAGTCCCAGCCGCCACTGCCACAGAGCGATGATCGCATGTTTATTCAAATTTTGATATCATCGAACATTTCACATCGTACTAAATTCAACTTTGTAACATACAGACAGACAGATAGATATTGTTGGAATTATTAGATAGATATACAGCCCACTTTACCATTCAAGTGAATGGGAGCTATCACATTTTGTCCATATTTATATACAATGATGAATATATACAGTATATTTAATTGATAGGCTATGTGTTTAACTGTTTTGACAGAGACATATGGATTTCCTACAGCTGGTCACTAAAAGTCCATTTCATATGGCGCTGGAAACATCACACCAGCCAGTTGGAGCATGGCTGACAGCTGGCATTTGTCAGACATGTACTTCGAGTTACCCTTTTTGTCCCGACACTCAGAAAGCTCTTGTGCAGGGCCAGCGACTGTGTTATGGACAAATAAATGCGGCAATGTTTTCCATCCTTACCTGCCAATCTCTGACAAGTGGCTGGCACCTACTCTTCTCTTTTTAAACAGCAGGTAGCTGACAACAGCCTTCCTTTGTCATGAGCTCGGCAGTTGTTCTGACAGGTAAATGTCTTATGAAACAGTCACAGAATGGAAATCATGGAGCTTAAAGAGGCAGAAAGTGGGAGCTAGCCATGCACAGGAGAGGAGGGGTGGTGTGACAGTATTGTTTTTGACAGGGAAGGGAATGTGTGTGCCGCTGTACCTTGTTGCATTAAGGAGCCGACACCGAACCAGAAGCTGTTGAAGAGGGTGAAGTTGTTTTCCACCACATCTGATCCGGGGTTACACGGATGTGCATCGTACCATTCATATGGACTGAACCTTGGAACGAAACAAGAAGTTAGAAAGCTGTTTTTAAAGTTTTACTAATCTAAAAAAGTGCAAAACTTTCTGTAGTATTTATTCTTTCTGAACACTGTTCCTTTCTCAAGAAGAATTTGAAAATCTGAAATATATTAGCATACAAGCTATTTTGAGAGTTGCTGCTATTTTCGAGTTTCACCTTTCGTGTCGAGTAAAAGAGAAAGAACTATTATGAAGGCAGCTCGACAATGTAGTACTTCAAACATCTGAATTTATTGTTCCACTTGTGGCAGTGGAACAAGTATCTTGATTAGGGGAACATTTAGAGGGAGTTGCTTATACCCAAATACAGCAGATAATGATCCACCTTTGCAATACTGTACAGTTTTGTTTGTTGTTTGTCTGCCATTTAGAGGTGGGCACTCAATGCATATTTGGTTTATCTAAGCTTTTTAGGCTGCTTGCTGCTGCTAGAAATGAGTTTGACATTAAAACAGCTAGGCTATCGACTTTAAAACAAACAAGGAGCTAAAAACACACAAAAACTGAGTATGGCTGAGAGTCACTACTGAGTTGGTTAAAACTTGTTTATGTACTCATCACTGCAAGCTACAGTTTTCACATTACACAGTTGTTTGAACCGTTCTTCACACATAAATAGTGATTCATGCAGCTTTGTGTATGGCTATAACATGGGTATGTAGGGAAAAATCTACATGAGTCAGGTTTATATGTTTGGAAAATTAAAAAGTTAAATCCCTGATGAAATGTCAAGTCCAACACATTGTAGATCAAAACGCTGTTGGTTTCTAAGTATTACCTTACCTTACCTGAGCTTATTGTGTGCTTTGTACCTAAATGTTACCAACGCGGCAAAAGAGTATTTTTCAGATGGTTTAAAATGGCACATTTAACAATGTGAGGACTTCTCCTAAAGTAGCATCAAACCAAAAAGCAATCTTTCCATATCTCTGCCATTTAATGTGACACTTGCCTGATAATGCTTCACACTTTTATTGCTCAAGTCATTTTAAAAGGCAGACGTTGAGATAAAACACACTTAATGTCACAGCTTTCCCCCTTTTGAAATATATATTTATATAATGTGTAAGTATTCCAGGTGAATTCCTGTAGAATTGAATCCCTTAAACTGCAGATACTATCTCAGATAGAAATGTGGCATATTTATTACTTTAAGGAGATACAGAAAGTGCTAATGGCTAAAAAAAAAAAACAGATAAGTAAAACGGTAAATATCCCTGGAGCCCACCAAAGTGAATCCTCAAGATTACATTCTCCATTGTGATGGGCTATAGTGAATATAAAAATATGAGATAGATGCACTTCACTCTAATTACATTCTGCACAAATATTTGGTAATGTTAATCAGATGCTGAACAGAATCGTTGGAAAATCATGAAACTGCTTCACAATGTAGTCTCTATTCAAATAATTCAAATTTTATGTGAGCAGTTTAAACGTCTGAACTTTTGAGCAAAAGGGTGTATTTTGGTCCAGTGTTGACTCTTCTAAGCGCACCCCTTGTGCATTTAAATTATCAATATCAAATATACTCACTAGTGTTTCCATTTCAGAGTGTTTCTCTTAAGACTCCAGAGAGGCCTTGGGCTACTGCCGTTCTAATATGGTGCTCCCTACTATTTCAATTAATTCCCCCAGTCTAATTTTTTTTTTACTTTAATGTTGTATTGAAAGCCATGGTCAGATAACATAAGTAGGTTGATAGTGAAGAGGAATGGTAAATGTGTTCCGTACATCCAAACCTCTCATGAAAAGGATATAAACATTACACAAATTAATGAATATTAATTTTGAATCTATTCTAAGTGCAGTCTTGACAGAAAATGTTACAAGGCTGATTTGTATCGCCCGAATTCTCTGCTAATTTCTAAAAAGCACATTCACAATCACATTCAGACTCTGCAGCCACCCACAGAATTTCCTGCTAAACAACACTATTAACCATCGGCCAAGAGAACAGCCTACATGCAAGAAGAGGTCTGGAAACCTGCTTGGCATCCAAAACATCATATAAGCAAAAAGCTGTTTGCATTTACAGACATTATATATAATTTGCACATTGTAGCTAATGATGCAACTGCACTTTCCACTAATGTTTCAGTTCTGCTAGTCATTAAATTACACGAATTTTCCCACTACTACATCACTGACTGCATTGTTTTTATTCCCCCTGCGATAAATCCTTTTCAACCGCATTCCCGTTAGTCTTTCAAATTTAAAACTTACAAGTCAAATTTTAACTTACCAAATGCTTTTGGTTTTGAATAATATGAATTAAATTATAAATGTTCTCTTACACTTAACAAATCTTACCCTACCCTAAAGAGAACCTGTGTTAGCCTTCATTAGATCCCTTTCCCCTAAATCTTACACACTGAAACTTTAAATCTCTGCGTACCATGACGATAAAATACTTGTATTTGCACATTGAATATAAAGATAGCAACTAATTCTCACCCCTGGCAAACCAACATAACTTATCCTCTCTATTTTTGGGGAAATTTGTTGGTGTATATTTTTTAAGGTTTTGTATTATGGACTTACATTCTCTTGAATCATTCTTAGTTTAAAGGTAAATGTTAATACAAGCATTATCTTCCGTTTTATTTATCTACAGTTTTGAAATAATGTGTACTTTTGAACAGATAAATAAAATGTACCTTGCAGCATGACTAACAGGATTGAACAGATGTACTGTATGACCAAACCTTGACAACTCTGTCCAGCATTTAGAATTGCCCATTGATGCTGAAGCAGGCCTCTCGTTGTTCACTTTTCTCTATCGTTGCATGATGCACATTTGAAGATGCAGCTTTTCAGCTATTTCGGCCCCCCCCACCCTGAAAAACTGAAGCAACAATTTAAGATGATTTCGTATTTATGTGAAGCCACTCCAGAATTTGTTTGGTCTTGCAACAACGAATGAGGAAAGAGGAGCGCAGCTGTTTGCTCTCAAACCCCAGAACTCCTTTCAACGCCCGGTTTTCAAGAACTTCCTCAAGCACCACTTTGCATGAGAAGCAGCAGGAAAGACTGACAATGATACTAACAGGATATTCATCATGCTCATGACCAAAAAGAAAGAAAAATACAAGTGAAGTACACTTTAGTCACATTGATAATCTCTATCCATAATAACTTTCACTTATTCCTGCCAGTAATTTAGTTTTTTTATGCTAAAGATGAACAATGAATACTGTAGATTCTACCCATGTAGCTTCACATCAGGTATGTATATTTGTTGCTTTTTGTACTGCTGAACTTTTGCCACTATTTCAATTTTTTTTTAACGATTTTCTGAAGGCAAATCGTTTGAAGCTGCATTGTTAGTTCCAAAGATATCTCACAGGACTTTGCAACTCAAGTGGCTGGAGTGGGTTGTATTCCTTCTCTCACTTCTGGTCTATGGAGAACTCATGCAGACATAACTGCCTTGATCACTACCTGGCAGCTAACACAGTATGAGAAACTGGCTGGTGTCCTCAAAAGTCTGCAGTAATATCTGTGTAAATTATGTCTTTTCAAGGGTCCTATGGACAAAAGAATGAAAGACCCACTAGAAACAATTGCATATAGACATTTTTCACTTACCTGGCAATGACAAAAAGGACACAGCTAACCCCGAGGTAGGCGAGCAGAATGTAGACCCAGATGTCGGGAGTCATGGGATTCAGGAAGGAGAAGAAGCCGTTGTTGGTGGTATTGGGTTTGCGATACAGGATACTGATGCCCATGCTCATGAAGGGCTTGGAGAAGTCAATAAACTTTTCACGCACGTAGGTTATGGTAAGTGGAGCAACTGCCAAGTCCGCTCTCTGTTGAAGACAAACAAAAACAGTTAGTTTGCTCTTTGTTGTCTGTTAGTTTTTTTAGTCACACAATCAGGGATTGCCAAGACATGTAGTAGAAAGATTAATGGTACCCAGAGGATGAATTATAATAACACTGGTGAGGAACCTGACTTTTTCTAGTCTTATCGACCACTCAAAGCTCTTTACATTAAAAGTCACAATCACCCTTTACAGACACTTTAAATAGTTCGCTTTTATACGCAGACCTTTTTCTAACACACGCCATTCACACACTGCCAGCACAACCATCAGGAGCCATTTGAAACATCAGCCTGCAGAATAGGGGAACAGGGGATATAAGCAATTACCTTCTCAATATAGTGGATGGCCGTGTTTCTTTAGTACAAAGTCTAAATATATTTCAACAACTATGAAATAGTTTCCCATTACAACAGCATGTTAACATTGTTTTTATAAGCTTGTTAACATGCTGACATTAGCATTACTCTAAATTGGTAAAATCTACCGAGAATATTATTTTAAGTATTAATCATGTTATATCATTGATACTGTGACTTGTGTGTCAGGAGGCTTTAAGATTTTATTTTTAAAATGTATTTATTTAATGTGAGGAGACACACAAGCATTTACAGTCATTCATTTTAAATATGATAATACAATCGGTAAATAGTAAATGTGAAACATGTTTTTGTCTCCAATGAAAACAGACATTGTTCTAGTGTATCTTGTGCTGCTCCATCTTTGCAACCATAACCTAATGTCAATAGAATAATGACACGATTATGGCATTATACAAAGGACTGGCTGAGCATGACAGATACGTTTCAGTCATCTATTGTGTGCGTATCACTGTATATTCGGAAGGTTACTGCACATTTCAACGCCCCTCACAACTCCCCCTGCACCATGTCTGGACAGGAGGTTAATGAAACCAGCTGCTTGGTTCACGCTCGAATACCTCTTTCTTCCAAGAAACCAGACCCTTCACAAAGGGAGGCTTTTTTCTTCCTACACATCGAGCAGTGGAAGAGGAAAAGGACTTGTTCATACACCAGTTCCCCGTACAGCCTTTTTACCAAGTACTATGAGACAGCTTGTGTGTTTTTTGTATTTTATGCAAAACCCTGACTTCTAACCCTAAAGGACTGGAATGTGCTGGTTCCACAAACACATTCAATCTTAACGAGATGAAAAGCTGATCTGAGTGATGCAGCTATGTCCTGCCCTCCTCTTGCGAGCTGATTTATTCTATGTCATCTTCTCTGTTTTTACCAGCTTAACCATCGTTTCTATTCACTTTCGGGGCCCTACGGCTATTCATAACATGAATTTAGCTTCCCCTGTGGCTCAAACAGCTCTTCCCACAGATTCACTTGATAACTACCACACAGCAGTAAACAAAGGTCAGAAAGAAAACATTTTCCACTTTGCATGTGGCACTGTGGATTATGTACTCCTGTGGTCAGCACCATGGTGGTTAAATGCACAGTGGCCTCTGAAGAGATGGAAAGATGGGAAAGCCAGTGCATCCTGCCGTGCCTCTGCTGTCCCTCTTAAAATATTCAAATTTCTACATCACATACTGCTCCCTCTGTTCTCTGCTGCCAACTGCAGCTCTGAACCAACCTGCCACTCAGCCGGAAGATCAACCAGCATGCGTTTGCAGACATCCCTACGGCAAGCTAATATACATGCTGCATGTCCTTGTTCTACTTGCCGCTTAGGCACACAAACTGGGCATATGCAAGATAACCTGATAGTGCATGCCACATGGCTTGGTGTTATCTGGGTTTGCAGATGGTCGGCTTAGTGGTATTCTCCCTCTGGACCTTCTCACCTGACAACAGCCTGGAGGATTCATGAAGTTAAAACTAAGATAGTCTGACTAGCTGAATATAGGCTGCAGTCAGCCATTCTCCCCTGTCCACTTCCTGGTTGTAAACCTTTTCAAAGTCCATTTCGCTCTTGTGAGCTAATGTATTCAACGCAACAATGTAGACAAAAACCTCTGAACTAGCAACCTACAAAGGCAAGTTTTGACGATCACTTGGATAATAAAATCACTCCTTTACTTTTTTGTACTCCTATATTTCTATAAATTGTCATTTTCAGTGCAGTGATCACTTCCCCATATGCAAATATTCCAAATGTCCCTCCCCTTCAATACTGTTTTAGCAGGGGCAGCGTAACTGCATCCTTGGCTTATTGGGACCCAAGACAATTGTGATTAAAAGACAATTATGTGTGGTTAAAAATAAATATAAGCATTTTCCCCCTATATAGCAGAATGATAATGGCTGCAGTCAAACCATTCTCCTGCGCTGACGCAGCTCTGTGGAGATAGGTCTGCGTGTGTAAGACTTCAACTGAATTAAAGTATTTATTTTGAACTCACTGACTTTACACTGACCATACTTAGTGGATGGTATTAGTCCATTTACTCAATTCCAAATATGCAGTAATTATGTGTTAATTACAAACAAGCCTTTTGTCACTTATTTACACAGTCCATAGTCTACATGCATCTTAGAGCAGGTAGTGTGATATAAGAATCATTTCCAAACAATTGACTAACGCAAATTTGTTATCCTACGGATTTAGAACCGATTGAAATGCAAATTTGTCTAAAGATTGTGATTAGAATTGCTGAAATACAATTTGTGGAAATAATTTTGTAGGACAACCAAAAGCTGTTTTTGGTACTTGGATGCTGAAGGAATGTAAACAGAAAAAGGTTTTCATAACCAGTTGTTCTCTTATACAAAAAATGCATTGTGGGAAACAAATGCACAGTGTGACATTTATGTACTAACCACCCACAGTAATATAGATACACACGAACGGTCCTATATGCTGTAGTCTGGTATCCAAATATACAAAGGGCTAATGATGAAGCACACTTACTGTAATCAAGAAATTGGTACTTTGCATAAGCAGCGGGCTTCAGAGTGAGGTCGTCTGGAATGTGATTTACTCAAGGGAAATGTTTGCTGCTGTGGCAGTTTAACTCATGCTCTTACAGCTATTGGTTAGCCACTCTCACAACTACCTAATCCTGCTTCTGAGATTAAAATCAAAGTCACACACACTTGCAGTTACACGTTTCCCCCATGAAATACCCAATTATGGGCGTTTCTACCTGAATCCGAATGAACAACGTTGTTTCAGCTTATCATTCAGGCTCAAGTCTCATCCAATATCTATATGTGTTAGAGGATTTGGGCCGGCTATAACTTATCTGTTGAAGAAAAGATTAATTGCCATGACTGAAACAAATGATGTGCTAAGCACGCTGTTAACATTTGCATCACAGCATGATTAAAGTGATCATCTATTGTGGCTAAATCAAGTTTAACAAGGCCTGTTGCATCATTTAGCACCTTCCAAACAATGCCCTTTGGCACCACAGCAAGCTTTGTGACTACACAGAGGCTAATAAAGGGCTGTATGTTACACAATGCTAAATCGCTGCACTTGGCAACGTCGCAGTTACTCATTCCGAAGCAACAGTAGCACAAGGATTGAAATGTGTAATACTATCACAGTCAAAACACAGAAATTCACACACACTCTCACACACAGATTTCTACTCTCTGTCACATCTCCTTCTCCGCAACAAATCTTAATGGAGGCTTACAACTGATTTTAATAAACCCAAGTCATGTTCTCTTAAGAAAGTGTCAGTCAAACAATTTTGTGTAATTTCTATAATGCAACTATGATTTATGAGGCTACACTGTGGGAACTGATAGTTTTAATGCATGAGTCTCAGTGTCTCAGCACCATTGTATCAGCATAAACTAACACCTTTCCCTGTTTTCTACACTAACACAGACCTTATCTAATGTCAGGACCCTTTTTTAAGTACAGCCACTGATCCCCAGTAAACTGTTACAGATCTTATTTATCTGTTTTACAGCAGCGGGAGAATGGGTTTTTAAGAGGTTAATAAGAAGTAGTTATGAATACACATTTAACAGATACAAATGATGACTTAAGACGTCTGCTACCCTCTGTATCTATTTGTATGTGGTATACACAATTAATTCTTACAATAGGTTTTTCGAATAGACCATTCTGTATGGATACCGACTTACTGCATGGTACATTTCACAAGTTTAGAAGAAATACAGCTGCAGTAGTTTGTAGTTAGCTACGTCTTCTCACTGGCCTCTCATATCACTCCAGGGTCAGATCTCTTGAGCTTGCCTTAACGTTTATGTTTCAGGTCTGCTGAATCACGAACAGCTTATCCATACCGACAAGGGTAAGGAAAGCACTAGACCACAAAATAGAGCTGACTAAAAATCCACAAAGGCAACGTCATGCATCCTTGGTCATGTGATAAGGAACAGTAAAAGCAATAACTGGCAGAACAGATTCTAATCTACACTTCTGCTGCTATTTACAAAGGCAATAGATCTAAAAAAGGCTCCAATATATAGGTGTTTCATCAAAAGTATCATGTTTAAATGCAATTTTGTGAACTCTATTTGTCTATTGCTTTATTATTTCTAACTTTGTAAAGATGTCAACCAAATGCCAATGGAGCAAACATAGAAGATGAGCTACACTGTTTTCAGAAGGTCTCAATCACCCGATGCTAAATCTCCTCAAAACACGTTTAAATCTCATTCACACATTCTTCTTCTCTATTTGACTGAGTTAATGAATAAACTAAATGGACACCTGCACCAACTCCCTTTAAACTGAAGAACAGACTAATACAACGAGTGAACTTGCAATTTAATGAGGGAACCATGCATCTTCATCTCGGTGCCAGTGTTCTTTGCCTTTAGTAATCCATTTGTTCCCCTCAAGGTTATTGTTATCAACATGGATCTATCAAAAAGCTTGGATGTTGATACAAAGTGTAGTGGATGTCCACCTTTCTCAACCCTTTCAGCACCAAGCCATTGACTCCTGCCATACGAATCCCTGCACTAAATGCCACTTAAGCTATTACAAGTTTTCAGCTGAGTACAGCGCTGACCTGATGGGGCTGAGGACAAAGAGAGAGCACTGACAGGGACGCTTATGAAATGCCAGCAGGGAATTGCAACCATGACATTGGTGTAGCCGCTGCTTCATGGCCGCTGGATGTATGAGTTTGATACACACAGCTGCGATTGCCCACTCTGCATTAATAAGATGATCGGTATCCTTACTATATGCAACACATTTACATTGCTCCTCCTAGATCTTCAGCTGAAGGCAGTGGTTGGTCTGGCATCGACACACTTTTAACATTTAGACAACCTTGACATAATTGTGCCATAAATGTAACTGACAGCTTTGCAGGCTCCCCCTGACTCGTACTCCATCATAACTATGTCACTGTCCACACAGAGGACATAACCAGCAGTTCACTTCAATGGCATGCTTTTGTAAGTTCATGTGATAATGTAAAAAACATTTACAGTATATGGAGCTGCCTTATTGCAGAGATGCAGCATATTCAAGGAATAGTTTGACATTTGAGGAAAAGAGCTAATTTGCTTGCCAAGAATAGGCTGAGAGGATTAATACCACTCTCTTGCATGTGTGGATAATAAATAAAAAATGCTTAGCTGAGCAATAAGACAACATGGGGGTAACAGCTTGCCTGGATTTATGTAAATCTATATACCAACACCTCAAAAGGTCGCCAATTAACATGTAACAGCTCATTTGGAACACGAAGCAAAACAAAAATACAAAACTTATTGTTGTATACCTGGGGTGGAAGAGTAACTTCTTCTCTAGTTGCCTGGCAACTGCTAAGCTAACTGGATGCGTGATTTAGCTACTTATTTTATGTAAGTGTTGCCTCCATCTTTTTTATCTAATTTCTAATCTAATCTATATCTATATATTCCAGAAATGTCAAACTGTGCCTTTGGGGAAACATTTTGCAGCAGACAATATAAAGTACAACTTACGTGTTCAATAAGTTCCCTGATCATGCCGTTCCACTGGCCCTTGTCGTCCTGCGAGCCGTATTTTCCATCAGGCACCAAGCGGATCTCATACGTGAAGCCCAGGATGTTGGAGAGCTCTTTTAACAAGTCGATGCAAAACCCTTCGAAGCGGTCGTTCCCAACCAGCGCCTTGTCAGACTTCTTAAGCATGACATATGGCTCCTCCTGCGCAGACCCAAAAGATCAAATGAAAAGCAATGGTGAGGTCATCTTTTTCAATTTGTTTCAGCACATCCACCTAATTGAGGCAAAGTGATATGAGCTGATGAGCCGCTGTTGCATTTAACAGGCAGTGACAGCAGATTCCAACTCGGTGTACGGCTACAGGAAGTGTTAAAATATGAAAGAAGGCTGAGGTTTCTCCTACATTGATGTATTAGTGAAAGGAGACCTGAGCTACTTTAATACTCTAATGCAAGTAAATGTCTTTTAAATTGCAAAGCCCTAACCAGTGTTTGCCATAGTGATGGTCATGTACAGAGAGGGAATGTTTGCCATCGGTTTGTACTATATTTGTAATGTTGAGCTGACTAAACCTGCCCTCGTCCCCATGCTGCTGTGTGTTGACCTATATACATGAAGCTGGTTCACAGGTTGTTTATTTAATGGTCAGGTAGCTGCCACCTTTTACTGGCCTGTAATATCCAGTCTGGCTGCCCATTGTTTTGGTCTGTGTAAAAGGTTGATCAGGGACAGAATACAGTATCATAATGTAACATGCCCAAAACTTTACCTACATCAACTGTCACCAAACTCCAGAAAGTGAGCTGACACCTGCAGTGACAATGACTAATGCAGAATAGCTCATAAATGATTTCCTTTAATTAGTGCCTGTTACCTTTTTGCTGCCAGATAGACTTGCATATCCTGCTGCGCATTTCAGGACATATGTTGGTCTATTCATGCAAAGGTTGTAATATAAAGATTGTCTCCAATGGACAGATGTATAATTTACAAACACTCTCAGAAACAGAGTAATTATCTAATACAAGTGAACCTTCGCTTTTTTAGAGAAAATAAGCAGAGTGCCCTTCATTATACAAATTGTTTTTTTCATGGGGTCAAGGGTGATAAGTGTGTAGGTGGGGACAAAGGAAATTATCGTAATAAAATACAACATCATGTACAGTTGGCTTTTAGACACAGTTTTGTTTTGTGGTCTGTAACACAACCTGACATGAAACACTGCATAAACTAAAAATGCCTGGAAAAACATACAGAGAAAGATACATGTCTTTAATTGTTTGCTATTAAAACACAGCACCACTTGGACACTACTATTACAATGGCCTTTTAAATAAATGATAAGATATGAATACTTGATGACAGTGCATTTAGAGAGTAAGGCGCTTAGTCACAAACTTTTCTTTAGTTGTTCAATTAACGTCATCAAAAAGTTTGCATGTTAAGGGAAAAAGTCATTACCATCTGTTTCTAGCCTTCCAATTCTTGCTATTCCCCAAGGTTTGAACTCAAATCAAAGTGTTTATACCAGTTCTACCCTCGCAGTCGCAGCATGGGCTAGCATAACAGAAAGAAGGAGGGAGGTGGGCCTGTGAAGAGACATTACAGGCAATGGAGTGCAAACAATTAATGTAAGGAGGAAAACACATTAAGTGCCTAATCTCTTCGACAAAGTTATCACTATAAAGCTGTCAGACGTCTTGTTCATGCATCGCTGGAATCAGTTTGATGCAATATCATTACGCCGAGAGGAGAGATTGATATTAAGACTGAACTCTCTTCAGCGATTTGAAAGTATCTAGTTTTATGACCTTAAACTAATGATTCCCAGTTAAATAGCAAATCAAAGAACATGTCAGAGATATTCAAATGTATTCTGAATTTTTGGAAAAGTTAAATTGAACTTGAATCACTTGAAGTTCTTTGTGATGAACACATCTAACACCACTCAAACTCTGAGGTTAAATCATAAAAACAATAGCGGGCACTTCCTTGTACACAAGTTAAATATTGCATCACTAGAACTTCATTCGATTTCTCCTCTTAGAGATGGAATGAACGATGGCCTCTGATAAGCATTAATTATGTCAAGACTTGACCTCAGATGCAAAATTACAGTATTGTTGTCGAACATAGGCATAATGATAGTATTTATTATTGTAGCCTGTATATCTGTCCCGGGTGGGGAACATCTGCATCAGAAACCCCCCAGTATCTAGTCTAGTGCAAAGGGGTTCTACATGATGTGGAGCTGTTGTAGGGATCACCCAGTTCTTTCTGAACCTCTGAACATGTATTTAATTCCTTTCTAAACAGCAGTTCATTATATCTTATAACTAGAAAGACTCTCAGTAGAGCACATACCTCTGCCAATGCCCCAAATTTTCCTTCAATTCAATGAAGCCGCACTTAAGTACCCATACATTGATATCAGCTCCCTAAATGTGCCTAATATATGAATATCTATTCTTCATCACGACCCATTCCCTGAGAAATATGAGAAAAAGTAGAAAAAAAAGTCTTATTACGCAGACTTTTGTGTTGTCAGACACTTGGCCATTGCCAGCTGAAACGTCAACTGGAGCTGTCACACTTCATCAGCTGTAGTTAACTTGCTAATTAAGCTAACATGAGTTGTTAAAAACGGCGTCCCCATCTCTGACTTTTTAATGTTTCAAGCTGACTCATTTTAAATTTGAAACCCTGTAAAAGGATGTTAAATATGAAATGAATCGCTGCATATGTGATTTTGTGCGAAAAGAATGTGGGGCTGAAGCTGCATGCATGATCCAGGCACAGACTCCTCACCAGTTGGGATGATTCAAAACATTAAAAAGAAGATGCAATATTATTCGTATATTGCAGTAAAGGAATTTAACGTAAAGCTATTTCTGGTACTACATTTAAGCTTCTTCAAATCCAGTAAAGGGCAGAACAGAACAGCCTCTAGTAGGAGCCAAAATTCTGAATTAGCAGCATCCTCACCACAAAGAAATATTACACAGTGACTGTGCTGTGGTGAACAGAGCTTAAAATGAATGCAACCTTAAAAACTGTTGATGATGAAATGATCCTAGGCCTTAGAATTAATGCTGGGTTCATTTATGGTACATATTAGATTCCAAGGCTCAGGAGTAGGCCGATAAAAGTGGTTAGAGTAAGATTAGGTTCAGGTTAAGGTAAAAGGAGACGTAAATCAACGGGGACAACAGACCTGGACTCTACAACACCTCCTCCTGATCCTTCAAATCTAATCAAGTCCTTAAGCGTAAGGAGGCCGCTTGCTGGGCAACATTTGCAGCTTATGTTAGAGCACATAAAAAACGCTGCTTGATCCATTCTTACAGATGTTTTTAGTGGGCAATATACACACAAGTAAAAAGTGATATTTCAAAACGTATATGCAATAAACAACGCACTTGAACAATGTACTTCTTTTTCAGGTATTCTGTGCCTGGTTATAGCTCTTAAGCTATGACTGCACAGTGGAGGGTGGAGGGGATTTAGCAAACCATCAGTTATAGTAACATTTTAGTACAGAATCTGATCTATAATCTGTGATTTGTGTGCTGTGTTTAGATCTAGCAAATATAATATGTCACAAAGATATGTTAAACTTAGTGAATCTCTTTTTTAGTGTTGCAGTAAATCTGGAATATAACATGGCTGATGCCCTCTGGATGACAATGAATATCTCTACTGGAGAGAGACAGATATAATACCTTATGCTGAATTTCAAGGTATTATCTTTCACACCAGGGTGCACAGGTGACCTACCAGGATGGTGGTGATGACGAGGGAGCGGTTAGCCAGGGAATCTGTGATGTTCATCCCCTTTCGCTTTGGCGCTTCTGTGATGTTAAGACCCCCTGACGGACTCCACTTCCCCACCTGCGGAAGATGAAAAGCCTGTAGTTAAGTGTTCTGTGTCTGTTGGTGGGCTGTGACCCCAGCAGAGAACCCGTCCCACGCATTAGAGCCAGGTTGAACACATCTCCTGCAGCATATGATGAGTCACCTTCATATCAGCAGGTCAGGGTGTTTGAAAAGCAAAAGGTAGTTAGGTGTATATCTTGAAATAAATCTTGTATGATGAGCTAACCAAATTTGAGTCATTTGAGGAATTGTACGTTATAAACCAGATTTTAGATATAGTTCAGAATATTCAATTTGGTTATAGTACACATATAATAATATAATGTCTAACATGTCACTTTACTGGTGTTGTGCGTATCTGACATCCATTTAAATCTGAATAACAAAGAAAGAAGGTCTAAACAATGACACTAAAACAAATTATTAAAATGGCAAATACAGCAACAAGGGTACAGTTCATTTGTATGAAGGTACATCATGGGGCTGCAATTTGAATTACACTGTGAAAGTAATTCGGCTCTGCTGTCTCGGAAAGAAAAGCCAAGAGATTTGAACAAATAAAAGGAGTTATACATGCGAAAAGCCCTCAGGCAAGAACCTCTGCATATTGTGGAGACACACTCTGGAACGTATCATTAGCACAAATAGTCCTCTGGCTGTCAGTTACAATCTCTGTTTGCAAGTCAAACCCTCTACCAAAACCCGCCCTCCATCTTTACTGCGTTCTCTATTACCACAGACACAGCTTTTAATAATCACAGGGGTTTCTGCTCGAGGTGGATCCATTTAAAGACACACAGCGCCCCGCAAAAAAAGCATGGAAAACCTCTGTTAATGTCCTCCCTGCCTAATCCAGAGAGAGGCATATGCTCTAATTTGAAAAGCACATTAGTTACAGCTTGTCAAACAACCAAAGAGGACTCCAGGAGAGAGATTTAAAAATATCATTGAATGCTTTACGCTTTGCAAAACTCTTTGTAATTGTACCCAGTTACAATTAGCTCAATTCATTAAACGTGATTAGCAAAAAGACTTGATTCAAAAGTTATTTACTCATGCAACCACATAGCAAGCATTACATTTATTTCACCCTCCTGAGCGCGGCGGCATGGACTGAAAAGTGGCACTCTAAGAAACTGTTCATAAATCCAGCACAAGCTCACATTTGGGCTAATATTCAATTACAGTGGATTAGTTGAGAAAAGTCCACATCTTAACAGGCTCAAATAGTTAAAGCCGATTCCATGGATATTAAAAAATGGCATTTCGCAGCACAAGGCTGGATCAACACGAACATGCATGAGTGTAGGACTTGTCAATCATGTGAAGATGCAAATATGCCATCAGATACTTTTTCCAATTTGACTGTGCTTCAACTTAATTGACTGCTTGCAGGACAAGATGCCAGTAAAAGGGAGAAGAGGAATAATTTCAAAGCAGCACTGTTACAAGTGAATATCTCCGTTCTTGAACAGAAGGGTTACAAGCTGAAAAGCCCCTGCTATTATATGGTCCTGAGCCTTTAGGGAGTACTTGAGGAAGTCATAATGGGACTTATCCCTATTTGATGTATTCATAATGTAGGAAAGCCCTCTACTAGAGAAAAGCTGTTATAGTCCAGAGGGTACTTTGCCTTACACTATAATAAAATAAGTTCTACATTACCAACCTCTTAGTTTGTTTTTTTTCCCCTTTTTGCAAAACATGTTTATACAGCTCATTACCGCCAAACAGCATTTTGGGCATCACCTCGAATTATCATTAAGAGAGGCTGCAATTAACACCCTAATGTGTACCCTAATCCAATTTGCTTTATGATCCACTAACTTATGCTTATGTTGAAGCAGCCAATTTGCTTCCTTGTTAGGAGGTAAATGATACTGTCAAATTTGCATTATCCGTTCCACCTCAGGCAGCAAATATGAGATGTATTTCTGAAATCAATATTCCATTACTTCTTTTTATGGTGTAATCGTCACAGAAGTTTTACACATTTATACGCTGTGTGGGGTTCCATACATTGATATAAGTTTTATTCCATCTCAGCAAAGAACGCATTGTAAGGGAAGCTTGCATTTCAATAAGTTACCTTTTCAAGTCCGTCCTCCTTTAGACTGACGACATCCAGGTCGAAGTCTGTACGTAGACCAGTTGTCTTGTTGAATGAGAGTCTCCCAGTCAGACCATCCCAGTGGGACTGAAAGATAAAACCATATTCATTGATTAAATTCCACATTGTCCTTGTACAATGATGCACACAGCATTCTAAACTACGGCACAACCAAATGCAACTACTACAGGAATCTAACATCATTATTCACTGTCGCCCAGTCAGATTGATTCAGATTTAATTGTGTTAATAGTAATGGTGCTGTTGCAGTGCATTTTGTCACCACTAGGTGCACTCACTAACTTATGTTGGGAACCAAGTATATGGTGCATATTGCAATTTGGCAAAACATAATGAAGAACTAGTGCATAGAAAAATGCAAGTGCTATCAACAAAACACG
Organism: Pleuronectes platessa; assembly: GCF_947347685.1. Classification (NCBI taxonomy): domain Eukaryota; kingdom Metazoa; phylum Chordata; class Actinopteri; order Pleuronectiformes; family Pleuronectidae; genus Pleuronectes; species Pleuronectes platessa. The sequence goes on from NC_070635.1 coordinate 7,352,089, forward strand.
CTACAACATCCTCTAACAACTTCAACTGAGAGAAAATTCACACTCACACATGCATGAACACCCATAGACCAAGAGTACGAGCACGAATTGTACAGGCTGCATTTCCTTTTTTTAAATTGCATTTTACATCTCAACGCCTCCAAAGCATTTTCCCTCCAGACCACAGAGTTAATTAACAACCATCTCCTTTTGCTTGATTTCCCATGAGGGGGAAAAACACATAACCGCCCCCATTACGATTCCCTGATACCCGCCACCTCCATGGATGTGCGCGTATGCAAACACGACAGTCCCTGCTAAGTACCTGGTTTTCTCACACTTAGGCTAATAGAGGTAGCCATCTATCAGCAGTAATGGAACTACCTCTTCTTTTGTCATTGGTCTTGTCAGCTTGGGTTTAGTCTTGGCATTTGTATCGCATGCCATGCTATACAATTTATTTTTAATTGAATATCTTATTAATTTGATCTCCTTGAATTATTGTCATATTTGTATCCATTGGTATAGCACAAGACCATATCTGTAATAGATCTTGTAGTTTGCTGATATTTCAAATCCAAATTCTAACAACGGCTCAGGCTATAACTCCATTGTTCCCTCCTGTCGCTTGTCAGAGCTTGTTGTGAGGAGATTCAAGCTTCAAGGAGAAGTTTGTTGCGGTCTCCTTTTTCCAAGCCTCGTACCTCATTTCATCTTGCCTATCGCAGAGGTGGGTGTCATGTTCAAACTGCTCTAATTCAAAGAGTGACATAAATGCCTCAGCCACATCACATCTGAAGGACCTATTCGACCTTCAGAACATGTCAGACACTTATCTTGGAGCAATTGTAAATCAGGTCTGAGTAAGGGTTTCTGTAACCTCACACAACAGTCTGTTTGCATAGGAACAACACTGTAATGATATCTTATTGACTTCAGTCATTATCACACCAAATTGCTAACACGAGTGCTAATGGTACATCTCAGCCTCACAATGCTCATTGTTTCAACTGACCTCACACACACACACACAACATTGTTTGTTTTGCATTGTAATGGTGTAAGCCTATGTGATATTGTGTTTGCGCATTTGGCAGACAAGCAGATATTGTTCCTGCAACTCAGACACAAACAATAGTATTTGTGGATCTTGTGCCAGATGGGGATGTGTAGCTGAGACACATGATAATATGGGGCATCAGTTTTCAGAGCACACGTTACACAATTAATTCTGGGTGTTGTGGGGATGGTTGGAAACAGTTGCATTGTGAGCGCAAGTACAAAGATTACATTTTCTCCCAGGGTGTTCATCATGGATATGTCATTATAAATGGATGGTTACATATTGTTGCTCTAATTCTATTTACTCAGGGAAACTACTCTTAACGTGGGATGCTATATACCCTTTTGCCAAACAAAAAACAGAAAATTGGATTTTGTGTGCTTTTAAATCCTCCTGAAAGACACTGCCTGTACCTTTACTTACTTTGTTAGAGTGATATACCTCAGTTCATATCAACAAGGTGACAATAATCATCGTGGCAATAATAACCATTCACAGAAACCTTTTATTACAACCAGCCACTCTAAGCTAAGAGGAAATGCACAAAAACTGTACCCCACAATGCTGACTGGTCAGATAACTGTGCCTCACTGGAAATCTCAACACCTTACTGGTCTTAGTGCACTTACGTGGCTTTCCATATCATGGTAGCCAAAAAAGAGCCAACTGACACTGGGTGAGAGGTGGGATACACCCTGGACAGGTCACCAGCCAAGCACAGGGCGGATGCATTTCAGACAGACAACTGTTTCAGACATTCAAATGCGGCCAGCCTAGGTACAGTGGCAATCTGCATGGCGACTTCGACCCCAGGGAATGAAGTATGAGTCAGTTGAGTTGTGTTACAGAAAAGTGGATGAGGAATAGGGTTTAGCTTTACCCTTTTATATTGACAGCCCCCTGCTGCTATCACTCTTATTGCTCTGTGGGCATATGCAAATTAATCGGGCAGTTCCCACAGATGATGAATCCTGGTTACAAGCCGGAGCTTTAATGAAATACTGTAGCTCGAGGTAAATGCTTTATTTCTGCAGTAATGTGAGTGATTATAAGATGGAAAGAGAAACAAATGGAATTCCTGCCTTTTCTAGACCACACCCAAGACAAAAAAAATCCTAATTATTTTGTTGTTTGAACAGATCAAGATACAAATAGTAGCATCGCTGCACACCCTTCATCTGCCATTTTGCAAAGACTTGTTTGTGTACTCGGAGGCACTGTCAGACTCTCATGTTAGATGAAATAAGAGCTGATTACACAAGTTGCACTCTCAAAAGGTGACAGTACGTGCTTTCCGGAAAATAGGTTATGAATACAGGGAATTTATAAAGCTGACAACAACGGTGCTTTGATGTGTCTATCAAGGCTTGGTTTTCTTTATATGTGGATATTATTGATTTACTGGGTAAATAGCTAAGCCTCAAATGACTACACGGTCCTCACTCCACTCCTTTTGTCATGTTCACCACTCAATCAGTAAGCTTTCAAATGAATTACACTCAATTCAAAATATAGCAACATGCATAAGGTGTTACATCACCTCTTTGATGAAACTCATGAAGCGACCTCCGAATCTCCAGGGTTTGTGGCGGTGGCACTGCAGCGAGTTGACTGTCATCTGCGGAGCGTGCTGGTATGACACGGATACAATGTGGACCGCATCATAGGTCAGAGCTGCATCTGTCTGGAATAAGGGGTGAACATTACTTCAGCTGATGCCTGTAAAAAGAAATTCTTTGACATTTTCGGTGCAGCCAATGTATTTTTGAGATTATTTATTTATACATTATATACTGTGACGATTAGTCCTTCCTTCAAGTACATGAATGTTTCACTCTCTTTAAACACCCATCATACAAATTTTCCGCAAATTAAATTGAGATAAATGTACTTGTAAATTACCATCCTTTATTTCTCAACAGGTAATTGAAAGTATAGTCCTACCTGTGTCGTATTTACTTAACACAGAGTTGCAAATTTAGTTGCTGTAAACTGTTTATTAATTAAACCTATCAGTCAGTTTTAGGAGTAATCCGGCTTCAGAGATTTTGGGCCTGTCAAATACAAACCTTTGTGTAAGCTTCACTTGCTTTGTCTACTAGGTGAGGTTAGTCAATAAGTTTAATCAAAGCTTTAATCCAAAAACTAAATTGCCCACTGTAACTGAACCCATGAAAAATTGTTTAGAAGATGCTGGAATCACTACAAATGATTTTGCCTTTAAAAAATATATTAATAATAAATTCATATATCTCTATCTTTCCCATTCAATATTTAGTGAAGCAACCCAAACTACACAAGTCTGTCCACATACTAAATAAATAATTAGTTTTATTCATTCATGAGCAAAGCCTCAGGCTGTGTAAATTAAATTCATGTATTGTGTGCATTGTGTGAATTGCTGAGGTAAAAACTTTGATTCTAAAAGTAAAACACAGCAAAATATAATTCTAACCATGGAAAGAAGCCACTGATCCCTATGTTGACATTTAGATTGACTGACTGACTTTAAATGGAACAACACAGAAGTAATAAAACATACCGTCATGATGCCCTCCAGCAGGCCGGAGTCAGGTTTGTGTGGTAGCTGCCTCTCCATCGACCATTTCTCCACAATGGATGCAACCTGGGGATTATCCACGTTGAGGATGCGGAAGCCGGTCATGTTGACACCACAGAAGCGATATGGCTCCAGGTCAATGGCCATCAGGTCCTTTTTTTGAGAGACAGCAGTATATGGATTTTCATTGAGTGTACCAGTGATGAGCATCTTTATTTGAAGTATTTCTCCTGGATGCATCCTCCTCACATATAAAAGGAGTGACGCAACAGCTGATTAAAGAGATACTATATTAAGATCAAATCGAGGGAAAGAAACGAAAAATACAGTTTTCAATGTCACATCAGGAAAAGTAAGTACGGTGTCTAAAGCGGTGTCTGTATAATAAATTAAATCTTAAAAGACTCTTGTGGCGGAATCATTTTCTGCAGGCAAATCCTTTTAGAATTGACAAATTGTTATTTGCTTTGTACCTACATAGCATGGAATGACTCTGCACAAACTACATGCTTGTTTTATATAACATGTTTTTCATTATTATGATCAATCATGAAAAATGTATAGATTCATATTTGTGGCTAAGGAAATATTGTAAACAAGAAAAAAAAAAAAAAAATCTCCAGTTCTGTTGGATCATGTTAATAATTCAACACTTGCATTCCCCCAGCAACTTCTGAGCAAAAAGCAATTCAATTTGAGTCTCTGTAATTTCTGGGGCAGCCGTTGTAGCTGAAGTGTGAAGTCACATGTTGACGCACGTCGTGTCGGAATGGGCCAGGGGGCTTGGAAAAGACATTTGGATGAACATAGATATTTCATTAGCACCCTGTGGGGTTAGTGCTGAGGGAACAAGAGCGTGTAAGACACTTACTAAAGAACGGTCGCCGCCAGTCACTGAAATATTTCTCCTCATTTCTTTTTTCCCTCCCAATAGAATCTAGTACTGTACTATCTTTTATGAACAGAGATCAAAGTAAATCACTATTGTTCTATATGACATTCAGAAGCACTCAGCAAAGTAGATCAGGTTACGAGTTTTTGTATCTTTGAAGCTAAGAATACAAACTAACTGGGACAGAATTGTTTGTAAAATATAATTCATCTTTTGCGACATCCTCATTTTGTCTCAGGGCATTTTCGAAAGTCGGAGAAGTAAGTTGTTCCAATTATAAGTTGACTTTATGCTGCACTGCCTTTTTACACACGTCGATGAGACAGAAACAACATTATCCAACAACAACAACATTACACAGCAGTGTTCTTTACCTGAGGAACACGCCCCATATCTCTGAGTACAAGTAGAAGTGCTCTGTATGTGCTCAGCTTTAGGTTCTCAGAGATAGCTGCTGTGAGACGAGAGCTATGACAGACTCATTTCACAAGGACAAGGAAGTTATTACCCCGTACTACTCTGCTGTTGCCTTTTTTCATGCTCTAATAAGTCGCCATTTCCCTCAGCTGAGAGGATAAAACACAGACATCAGGAGGTTCCTTCGAGGGGAAATTGTATTGCAATATAAAACCATGTATTCATCATTCTCAATCAAATCAAGCCACTAGGTATATCGTATTAAGGGTGTGGCAATCAGTATGACAACATATTTAGATAGATCCCACAATGAGATTGTATAAAGACACCCTGAATGAAAACATATCTTGTTCCAGAAAGTCATATCAAATACGAGTTTTTAAGTCAAACTGCAGGTAAATATATTTTTTTCTTCCATTTATTTTGAAACTGATACACTTGACACATCAACCAGTGCACTGACAATACAAGGGTATTTCCCTATTAAAGCAATACACATGCTACACCAACATGACGCATGGCAGAACAATATCATTGCCACGCCGTTGAGCGTGAAAGATGACACCCATCATGCCTGGACCTCTATGTCATATCGCATTATCACAACAGTCGGGCCGAGTCCAGAGAGACAGCCACTGTGTGTGTTTGTGAACGCAAGGGAGGCAGGCACAGACAATAACAGAGAGTGAAAGGAGCAGCATCGAACATGCTGCTATTCATTCCCGCTCAGTCTGTTGTCACCAGATAGCCAGTGTCACAGTGAAGAGCAGCCATGGCTCCCCAGTGGGACAGCTTATTTTAGCCCAACAAGATAATTTTAGCTGAGATATAACGTTAGGGTTTATATCAGATATATATAATACATATACATACAGGTGCCAGTTTATAGGGTACACATAGCTCAAACTACTGCTCTGATACAGCTGCCATATCTTCATAGAGGTTACGATTTTCAGTTTTCTGTGATTCTACTTTAATACCTTTTAAGGATGGAGGCGAGTTCTAACTGAGGATAAGTCTATTTTAGTTCTAATAATGATTTTATTGATGTAAACAAACCTTTCATAGAGTCTGAAATCAATAACTTCTTTTGATATAGTTTATTGATTTAAAAGCTAATAAACTGTGGAATTATATTCAGTTAAAAATCTGGTTTATATTGGTGCTGTATTGCAAGCAAGTTCATTAAATTACTACATATGGCATCATTCTGTAAAAGCTCACGATGAACCACTTTTTGTAAAATTGGAAATCTTGTTCAGTTTTGAATCTCAGGCTGTTGTTGTTTTCCCTTCTGCCACCCTCAAATACTTTTGTTGACTTTACATAAAGCAGAGTTTTTTCTACAGCACACTGAAGACTCCATTAAGCCTGCAGTTTGTCAAACAAAATTGATATAATGGACTGGATCCAAAGCCCATTGGCAATTAGCCACTATTCATCACGAACCTCAAGCGGTGGGGAGATGAGAACAAACAAGACTCTATTTGCATTAACAAGCATGATACATTACCAGAGTGGTGAAGATATAGTGGTAATACTCTGTCATCATCCCCATGGTCTGTGCCTGGAAGGAGATGGAGACAGAGGATGGGAGAGGAAGGTGTGAACGAATGGAGACAGGGGAGAGAAAATGGTCATTTCGTCACGTCAGGGTATTTTAGAATCAACAGCACAGTGAGAACAAATAAAACCAAAGAGCCACACGGAATGGGCTTTCATCTGCAAAGGAAAAACATATCCAGATTTTAATGAACATATTGACAAACATGCTGTTTATTTTGTGGGCAAGTGTCTGCCATCATTTGCTGAGATTCCTGCGCCATATGTGTTCCGGAGAATTACCGAATAGCAACTGTACTCGATGCTTTTCTATGCATTTAAACGGTTCGCAATGGCTCAGGACAAGTGACGTTATCCCAGCAGAGGCGAGCCTTCAATCAGAAGAGCTCTGTAATCTTTGTCTCATAGCCCAACACTCCATCACTTCCACTTGTTTCACTCAATCTACATTCAAAGGCACCACATTCCCATGGCGGCTGTGCTTCCCTCTTAATTGTACCATCTGCCGTGGAGAAAAAAAAAAAGCCAAGGTTATGTAAATAAGATGCTGTGCTTATGTGGAGGCAAATTTCACTTCTCCATCTATAGAGATCAAGCCAAATGCGTGACATTGAAAACATGAGTGATGTTTTGTATTGTGAGCAGGAGATTTAATTCATTACAGTAATGTATTTACCAACTGCAGGATGAATTTAGAGTGTGATCCAATGTGATTCTGTCAACATTAATTTTTTTCATCAGGCTCTTATTCTAGCTTATCTCCATATGTCCCTGTTCTCGCCAGTGGAACAATCATGTTTTAAGATTAATACTAAAGAAATGACACAATGAAGGGCAAAGGAGAGGTTTGATCTTCAAAGAGAGCAGGGACAGACTTCTTATTTTCTTGCATCCTGTCAGAGAGCGAGTGCAACGTGACAGAGGAGCGTTGAGTGCAGGTGAGCTTGTCAAAACAAAGACGGGACCCAACATACTGTTGACAATCACAGCGTGACAAAAGAAACATCCCAAGGGCACAATACAGTAGTTTCAGACGTGATGTTTCAAACCTTTAAAAATACAGTCGCATCAGATTCTCCTTTAGACGTACGAGCCCAGCAGCACTCAGGTCAGTTTATATTCAGCGCATCAGATTTTCACTTATTGTCTTAGAGATGAACTGCTTTTCAGTAAAGCTGGAGTTGAGAATCTTGACATACTGTTGTTCATGAGGTGATCTTGTCAAACTACAAATCAAAACTCTTGTGATGTGAATTCAAGTTTTTGCCCTTAGAAAGAAAGTTTCTTTTATTTCTGCTTCCAGCTTGTCAAATGTCAGTATTTCTTTTTTATAGAAATATATTATTCAATAAATTATTATTAAATATGTGGAACTGAATTTATTCTTTACGTTTGGTGGTTATTTATCATAATTTTTTTTTAATTCTGATCTCAATTGTCCTACAACAGGGAATTATTTTTGCAGCACATTTGATGCAGCTTGAACACCAAAGATATTAAAGTTATAACATAATTAAACTTTTACACCACTTAAAATAAATAAAGACAAAAACGGTTACTCTTGGTGGTTGCCCCAATCGTTATCTAATAATTTTGATTGACAGAAATTATTGCTGTGTTTTATCTAACGCTATATTTTGTAAATTAAATATGCACAAAGCTTCTCTAGAAGGCATCACAGCAAAGTGTCAGAACAACACACATTTTAATTTACTACATGTTAGTACTGTATGGTATTGAATTTAATTCGATTTCTCATGATCACACTTTATATACTTCTGTACACCGACGTCCTGATAATTTGCTTATGGAGTAGAACTGTCTGGAGCAGTTTTGCCTCTAAACCTTCTCTCACTTCTTCTGTCAAGTGGACACTGAGTTCATGGTGCGAGATGTGTCAACTGGCCACGAGCACACATGTGTCAACTTAGATCTCAGTAACTTGGGAGGACTGAGTTATTTAAATAACTTGGAAGTAGATGAAGCATTTGGTAAACATGTTAATAGAGGATGACAGCGAATGAATGGAGGAGGGGGGAGGGGGAGGATCCAGCAGCAGCAGCCTGCCACTGACATCTATAGAGCATCAGACCACCTACACAATCTCCATTCATTTCTTGTTGACAGCTCTTTGTTGACTGAAGGTTGTTTATATCCCAACACATGTATAGACAGGATGTATATTAAAGTCAAATTGGGCGGCAATTCGTCCATAACAACTGCCCATCCGCGCATTTAAGGTCTTGCTAAGTCAAACCCTCCATATGTTCGTCCACCACAAATATAATAATAATTAACTAGTGTCAAACAAAGCTTTGTAGCAGAGGACCAGGAGATTTAATTTTGTCCGGTTCTATCAATAAAGGGCTGAATGCCATTTTATGAAATGCTCACACTAACCTGTTTGAGAATCTGTGCCGCCATTTGGTGACTGCAGTCGAAGATAATGCGGAACTCGCGATTTCTCTTCATTTCTTTGAGAAGGGGCCTCGTGTCCTGCGTGTCAAGAGGAAGCTGACGTATCTTTAGCCTGATGTTGTACCTGGACGGGGCCATTATCAGCTCCTGTAGCCTTATAAGGCCTGAAGCAGAGAAACAGCACGATTGACGGCATGGCCACACAGAAAATGCTCTGAAAATCAGGTACATAACGTAGATTCTGTAACATTACAGTAACATTATATAGAAGTATAACAGTTAAATGGACACCAATATTAACCTGATTAAGACATTAGACTGAATAAGACACTGCCATGTAAACAGCATAGTCAGATTACTTTAACCTGAGTAATATTATACTCAAAATAAGCAATGATCAGATTAAGAGATGTGGAGTATTCTGATCTTATTCTCATTATTTAGACATGTATACATCTTAATCACATTACGTCTTATTGGAGTTGGCACAATATTTTGCAATATCAACATTGGGAAGTGACCAACTGCTTGACTCCTCCCCTGATTTTAAATGTAACCTTTGCAAAATTAGAGAGAAAACACCCAATCACTCTGTAGGGGATGTTTGATATTCTATTAGCAGCTTACATAAACATCATAATCCAAATCAGGTCAATAGTCAGAATATTGCCGTCCATGTAAACACAGTCAATCTCTTCACCTGTGCTGTCATCATACACCACGGTGGCTGTTTTCCATTTGAGGAACTGCACTAAGTCCAGGATGGCATAGCTGAGTGATGAGTAATCCGGGTATAGGTTTGCGTAGAAGGCGTCCCTGTTGTCCATCGGGTGGTGTTTCCATCGCACCTGGATGTGCGGCACTTCCAACGCATTGCAGATGGACTGCACAGCATTTGACGATGAGCTGTGGGAGGGCCCAAATATTGCAACCACTCCTAAAGACAGTTGGTCGCAAGCTAGAGAAGAAAAAGACAGAAGAAATGCTTGAGGAGAAAGCAACTCCCAATAGCTCCTCAGAAGCTCCTCAGAAGCTTATTTGACCAACCAGCTTCTTGTTGTCCTTCCACAGTGTGATCACAGTCCTTGAACAAACACCATAAAAGTCACTCACCTTTCCTCGATGCCTCAAAGCTGTCGTAGATATTAATCCTCTGTATGTCATATGTTAATGTTGTGTTTGGCAGCAAAGTCCTGTTTCTGTTGATGTTATTGACAGCAAATTTAAATGCAAGCTCCTCCGCGCTGACAAGTGAAACAGGTCCTTCGGTTTGCTCGAAAATCCCACCTGAGATAAAAAACAGAAGGATATGTAAAGCCCATGACAGTTGGTCTCAAACATTAGCACAAGCAGAGGTAGAAAACGCAGGATTCCAGATATAGGACTAAATGATATCGAGAGGCATTTGCACTTAGGATTGGCAGAGAGGGGAGCAGTACACATTATACAAGGTATTGAATTTGCTCAGCAAACATGGAGCAACCCTCTCTATTTTCAGGGAATGTGGTAAAAACCATCAGCTTTGAAGTCCAAAGCCATAATGGATTTAATAATGTGTATGTGTATGTGTGTGTGTGTTCCATCAGTCCAGCAGAGTAGTTTAGGCTGCTGTCTCTCCATTAAGATGTCCTTTTATTTCAACATACAACCACATTGGTGGAGCACATATCTGGGCTCTGTACTCTTCTTTTACATAAAATTCAAAGTAAAGTATTTTTTAGATGGAATGGACTGCTGCTCAAAACTCACAAAGGGGGCTCACATCAAAGTAGACATTAGACATCACGGCTGCACTACATCCCTCAGATAACGGAAAGAAGAAAAAGCTTATTTTTCTGTAGTTTACGAGATGAACGTTACTTTACATCATATGCTAGACTTAAATCAAAAAAGATAAAAAAGACTGATTTTATGTTTACATTATGTCCTTAGCCCAGGTTTTATACATTAATTCAAGTACATTTTTAAAAGAACCTAATCTGCAAAATATATCTAACGTTTATATAAATGTAATCACTTAAATAAAATTTCGGTATCTTAAATTTAGTAACCCTGATGATGTCATTCTGATAGAGTGTAGTATTGATTTAAAATGTGACCAATGTTAACTGTTTAGATTAAAACTTATTCAATCGGTTAAACAATTTACAAAAAAATCCAGTTATTTTAGTTATATTCAGAGTGTTTACTTTGGAAATACTCCACTGTTGTGTCCTCATCTACCACATCTGACAATCGTCTAAGTTCAACAAATTGTGTGTAATCGGTGAAGTAAGAAACGCAAGTACTGTCAAATTTGAGACAACAAAGTTCGTCTGTGGCTCAGCTGCAGCCTTGAAGACGACAGCTTCGACAGCTTCCTGGAAAAACGCCTGTAGGAACATCAGCTTATGGAGAGACCAGCTCCTCCACCTCCACTCTTATCATATTATCCCTTTCAATAACAAGGAAGAATGTGCCTGCCTTCTTCTATCAAATCTAAAAAGAATGTTCACTGCCTTCAAAAGTCTGTATCTGTAGTTAAGCTGAACTTTAACGGCTTTAATTGAGGCAAGCTTTTAAAACTAGCTTATTCTGCATTCAGATCACATATTTGTTAACACCGAATCATCACAGTGGAAGTAATGTTATAAATTATTTAGACATATTGAACTGATTTTATATGATTTCTCTCAAAATGTTGATGCTCATTTGAAATCTCTTTCCACTCTCTCAAGACTCTACATTAAGGTAGTTACTAGTTTGTTTTGCGTTGCATACTATTCCACAGTTACTTTTCAAATACTCCCTTATTTAAAACTGCTTTCTTGGTTCAATACAATTTTAATCCTGTCTTGACAATAGGCCTATTTTCATAAATCACATGCTATCGGTGTGGCAGCTAACCATTATTTTTAATGATCCATTAATCAATTGATGATGTCCAAGGCCCCAACATCTGGCAGTTTTCCCCCCCCAAAAAGAGTATAACACTTAAAGATATCCAGTTATAACACATCAGAGAAAAAAGCTGTCAAAAAGCTGGAACCAGGAAAATAGTTGGCATCTATTCCCAGAACGAAGACAATTTATTGCTGATTTAAATTGTTAGTAGTTCATTTTGTGTTGGCTTTATGGGATGTGAACTATAGTACAACTAAATATGTTCTACTGTTATTGGCTTATTGAAAACCGTAACCAATATTGAAACATGACAAAATAATCAATTAAAATATACTCTATTATAATATGGCCCAAAAGGCAATGTATTTGTATTGTTCAATATTCCTGTTTTGCTGTATTATTTGTTCTGTGGGATTATGCACTTCCATGGCCTAGTGCACAGACTGTCTGGCAGCCTGGTATAATTTCACTAATCCTAGAGAATACCTGGTTGCAGAGAGCTGAGCTTGTAAATAGCATCTGTGACCCACTGATGCCCCTTAACAGACCCCCAGTGCCCAGATCACAGAACCATATATCTGCTGCTGCTATGGGCACAGTGGCAAGTCTGGGAGCCAAGATCATCTCACTATTTATGACTCAAAGCCTTCCCGGATTGCGGGGGGGGGGGGGGGCATGATGCATAAACAGCCCGGTGGAATGCGTCACATTAAAATAAATGAATCCTTCCATTTCGTAGGGAAATCTCATTAGAGTACATTAAGTAATCACTGGAGTATATAGTAATTTGACTGTTAAGAGGATAAAATGTGCATTGCTCAGAAACACTCTAACAAATTTAATAAACAAGAAGAAAACTGCTCCTTGGGAAGAAAGTCCTGCGTATAATATGGTTTCCCACTTTTAGAATTCTGCCATAAATACAATAGCAAGAGCTGCTGCAACTCCATCAGATGAGGGCATCACGCCAACTCAACTCTAATGATGTAGAGATTGGAATATTATGGATGGAGCGATTTTTACCAGCTCCCATTTAAACAACTACGCTGAATGCGCCCACAAATTGAGATGCATAAATATGAGACTTGATTTTGTGAATCATCGTCAAAAGGCCTGAAATTAGCATGTCTATAGACACACACACAAAGGCCCTTAATTAGTCTCTAAGGTCCCCCCACAATATATAAATCCGCCACTAATTGCAGCTGTTTCCATAATTTGTGGATTGGCTGCATTCATAAACCACAGACTGATGCATGTGGAGAGAGGAATTTGCTACACTGGCTAAAAGTACATTAAACTCGACCACCCAAACTTTGAGACATGAGGAGGGGCTTCTAGTACCTGTGCTGTATGATATAATCACAATCTGATTCTGACTCTTATATTGTGCAAAATTATTCACAATACAACACAAGTAATTACTCAGTAAATTCAGTTTTAATGTATTCAAGTAATCTCCTAATTTCGTAATTCCTAATCTGACATATTTAGGGGACTGATATCAATGAGAATGCTAAATTTGGTGCAGTTTAAATTATTTTACGATTGAATTTAAAGACTGTTGTGCTGTGGTGCAGGTATTAGCTGTATTTAATGCCATTGTATTGCATTCCGCTTATCCTCAGTGTTGCTGGTGCCAAAATCCATTACCACTCATTAAATGTGTTTAGCTTACAAGATTTGCAGATGTAATTATACAAAACAAAGGCATCAGGAAAGTAGAAAGCCAGGGTATGTTGACGGGGTTACTAATGAATCGTGTATAAAATGTACAATGTACATCGTAAAGTACCTCACAGAGTTAAGTATGGATATTGGAACCAAAACACATGTTCATCGATACATAAACCTGTTCACCTGATCATAGCGATGAGTACAAGTGCATGGAATATAATTTTTCAAGCTAATAAATTATACATTAACAAAACATTTGGCCTGCATGCAAATGAAAGCCTTAGGTGATCTGTAGTGAATGACAATCGAGCTGAATTTAATTCTAAAACAGTAGCTGTGAGTGCTGACGGGTCTGCAGGGCCTAAAGGATGCAGGCTCGAGTTTCAAGATTCAGCCGTAAAAATCCACGCTATATAGCTTATAGCCCTACACGTCATGAACCTGCAAACAAAGTGGGCAAACGCGCAAGCATAAGCCCACTCTCTCTGCTGTTGTGCGAAAAATACTGATTTTAAACATGTGCTGCATTTACTGATAAAAGACTTCAAAGACTGGGATCTGAGTGACAGGGTGACAATCTGCCAAATCCAGCTGCAACGTTGAAATAGAATTATATCAAGGGTTGTTTTTGCTATTTGTTTGTCATATTTCGCACCTTAACATTAAAGCTGTCAGGTTTGGACGAAATATACTTTAGATAAATTTAGGGTTACCACGTGTCGGATTTCCTGATTGCTGGTGAGGCAGGATTACTCTGAAGAAATGTTCTATTGCATGTTTTGTTTTCCCTTTTATCCGAGTTGATTCATTTGTTGGAGAAACACGCTGCATTTATCTTTGTGAATTTATCTGAATTAATTCATCATGGAAAACTAAATGCAATCTCATCCAACAGCTGTCGTATTATTGTGGAGCCGTTCACAGAACAATCGTCTTCATCTATGATCGTCATCCAATAGTTTGTAGTTGTAATGCAATGTAAACACCAGTGTTGGAATGTGTTTGTCCCGATTCTAACAGCAATCACACAAACACACAACTCAAAGATTGTTTTTAGCATTAATTTTTTAAAAGAATCATAACCTTTTTTTACAGAATAAAACAGTGTCAACAGCTCTTAAAAGCAAAGCGAGGTCACATTTGACTTCTGCACTGTTTTACTACTGGGTTAAAACCACTGGATACCATTACCACAACAGGATAATGGGCAATTTTGTTATTTTCTGCTAAGCAAGAATCCGACCTTACATGTGGTTACAAACTCTGATGACCTCACCCCATTCGTCCTTCTAAACTTTGCTAAACCACTTTTTAAACAAGACTACCTTGGAGAAAAAGAAAAGTTTAAATAGATAAATAATTAAAAACATTTAGCATATAAATACAATGAATAATACATATGTGTAGAGATGTAGGAACATGGAGTAAATATTATTTCTATCGCCCTCCATTGCATTATACCTTAGGCTTGTAAAAATCAACTCTTTGCTGCCAGCGCTCCAGCCTAAACAATGAAACTAGCTCATTATGCTCTTGGATACATGTGCACTCGCCCACTGCATTTCTGAGTGTTGCTCTTTTATACTTTATTTTCACTGGTGGGATTCCCAATCTCCCTGTGAATAGCTCCCTGTCTCACTGGACATACAACAGCACTCAGTTTCACAATGATGGCAGCAAACAATGACCGGCGCGAAGCACACATGCAAACTGCCATGAAGACTCGGAAACGCAGCCAATTTTGGGAAGAATATGTTTCTTCATAATTACGGATAACAACAGAGCACTCGGGACCATCAGTTGCGTTCTGCTGGGCCCAGTAGCTGAGTTAGCCAATGCTGTGCTTGCTATCAGAGAAAACACAGGCCTGCAATCTTTTACATTTAATCAATGATAAGTATCATGGCAGGAAATTAAGGGTGCTGGTTAATTAATGGTGTCTGGCAGCGTGTCGGCTCATTAGTTAGCATAGACACCTCACAGCAAGAAGGTTCCAGGTTTGATCTTAGCTGTGGTTCTTCTACACACGTTCACCTGGGTTTCACCCCACCAGTGTGGTTTCCTCCCTGTAGTTGGAACACATGCGGCTCAGGTGAATCAAAGACTCTAAATTGCCTGTGGGTGTTAGCGTGAATGTTTTTCTCTGTGTGTTAGCCCCGTGGTGGATCAGTGACCTGTTCAATGTGTTCCTATGTATTTGTCGTAACGCTCCCGCCCGCCTGTTACCCTTATCAGGAAGAATGGATCATAGGTGAGTGGGTGAGTAATTACTCTGGTGAATTTAACCAGGACTTAGAATCTCAAAAAATTATAATCATATGCAATTTTGGAGGAAAAATCTGGGCAAGCGTGCATTGAAATATGAGCCACTATCTAGTATATTGTAGAGCAGTAAAAATGTTAGTGGTAGTGCTATCTCAAAACATGTTAGAGTGATCGCAGCCTTGCGTTGTAATTGCATTGCATATAAAACAACTAAAAGATATCACATTAACTTATTAATATAGAATGAGATCTTTTGAAAATGTTAATTCCTAAAAGATATCACTGTGTCCTCTAACATGATGTGTTTAGAATCCTTCTTCCCCATACTGTACATATGTTTACAGACCTAAGATTAAAACAACGTTGGGACCACAAGCTCCCTGTTCCCTCTGTAGATCAATAGGCAGGACATGATTATCTCACAGAGCCTTCTTACTGTGTTTTGGTAATGTGGGCGATTACATTACAAAATAAAGCTAAAGCACAGTATAGCTTAAAGGATTAAATGGGCCATGTTACTTTATGGGTGTCATCCGCTCTTATGTAAGCGTCTGTGTACACTGGTAATTCATGTAAATTTATTTAACAGGATGAATAAAGCCTTAAATCTCAGGACAATTGTTATAAATTAACAATAAAAATGACATTTAAATTTACAACAGCTGAGTGATATATTGTACATCTGATCTTTTGTTGTTTTCCAACAATATTTAAGTTCGTTCACATTTAACAGTTGAAATTCATCTTTGCTTGGTAGAAAATCACAGCAATGTGATACTTTGATTTATAACCTCAGATTATGAAGTATTTAGCTGTTTGCTTTAACTTAATCTATGTCAGTGGCATCTGGTAAATATTTGACAATGTTAGCATATCTAATATTGGAAAATATTACTTCCAAATGCACTGCAATGAAACCAGCTGTGAACAATTTGGAGAAATAACAGAATATTATTGTTTTTATTAATATTTAGACCAGTGCAATATGATTTTCTTTTTGAAATATCAACAAATAAACAATCCAGTAAAACATTTCCCAATAAATATATCACCTCAGAATAAATATATATTAAACATGTTCACATACACCTACACATTGTTTCTTGTAGCGTGCTATAGATAACATGACTTGTCTCTCACACACACACTGCCTGTCTGCTAAGCTGACGTCCATTCATCATTCAGACTGATTCATTCTGTCTCCATTCATGTCTTAATGATTTATTTTCCTTCATATTGTAGCCACCAATAACATGGCTAATAATTGTCTCCTCCAACGCTCAGTCTCACAGCGATCCATTAGGAGGAGTGACTGTTTACATTTCTTACTTTTGACAGACTGTCAACATAATTGTATATACATTGTATATACTTGTATATATTACTTATATATAGCAACTTATAACAATCAATATTGATAATTGATCGCAGCAGGAGAATCTGGTCTTGGATGGAGAATAATGACAGAAATGCACAGAAAGGAGACAAATATCACTGGAAGCAGCTTTTCTTCCAAATTTGACATCGACAGTCGATGACAATGTTTGAAGTGTCACAGCATTTAGACGGATGTTTTGTAATGTGCACAGCTTTCAAAGGGCATAATAGATTATCATATAAATTGAATTTGGCCTGTAATGAGAAAGGATGTTTTAATTATGTTATTTCTGCCCCTAACTCACTGTCCACATTGGAGCTTCGTCCAGCTCTATCACAGTTGAGAGGCATTCTTATTTATTTGATACGATTAGTAGCACTCTTGCTGCCCTATAATGTTGTGATATCTCCTCTGTCAGTGGACTGTCAGGTAACAACACATTTGTAAAATCTAATTTTATGCTCAAGTGGTTCTGCTTCTGCAATTTATCGCAGCTATCGCTCACCCTCTCCCTTGCTCGCTCCTGCTCGCTTCCCCTCAGCCCCGCTCCCTCTCCAGTCTCCACCCTCTCTTCCCAGCTTAGTGAGGTGTTTTGATCTCATTATCATTCCCAAACATTCACACCGGATAATCTGTCAGGGCGGGAGCCTGTGCTGTGCACCGTGCAGGGCACCCTGGTCATGATTAGGGGTGTCGGGGCGTGCTTGCAATGAAAATACCTTTTTCTTCAAATTAGAAGTAATCGCTGTATCTTTCGTATCTTATCTTATGCTACAAAAAATTTACTCTGTCAATGAGATGCTTTAGTCAAGAGAAGCTGCCTCATACTATATGAGAACAGCTGGGGGCCAGCCTGGTGAGGACACTGAATTGATTAGCCAAACGTAGCAGTGGGATTCAGGTGCCCTTTCAGCCACAAATCCCTTTCCAGAAACACTGCACAATGCACAGTGAACCTGCATTAGACAATCCCGTTCCACAATGCACGATACAAACAGCCACCTCTCTCCTCTCTGTGGCCTATTGTTATCGCGGACTTAAAACCCACATCATGCCAAATCCTCACCTCGCTGCCAGTTCAATCAAACATTGTGCCAGGGAAACGGGGAGCGAGACAATGGCGACTAAAGCCAGGTGGATGGGGGCTCTGGATGTGCCAGGCTACCTGTGTCCATCACCATCCCGACCCCCTTTATATCCTCACCCACTGCCACCTTTCTTTGTCCACAAATGGTGGTAGAAAATGCAGACCTGCAGCCCTGGCACTTTGTCACAGTGGGACACAAAGGTGTCCAGAAGCAGGGGAAAGCTCCACGCTGTGCATAAACAACAGCTTTAGAAGGTACATCTTCAACAAGCCCTGTTTGAGTGTGGTTCTCTTTTTGAAGTGGACCTATATAGAGATAACCACAACAACATAAGTAAAGCTTATACTTACCAGCTAACCAAGGCTGTATTTTAAATACTAGAGTACAGATACTCTGCTGTTATATATTTTGAGAGAAATACCAAGGCCGCAATGCAAATACATATTCTAAATTAAAATCTTATGAGCAGGGACCCTGGAAGTGAGTCCGTATTTGGTGTGCTTAGAGAAAATCTGTATACAATAATTACATCATATTAAATGCAGTGCAGCTGTGTTGTGATTTTAGTTTTTGTTTGAATGTCCGACCGCATCATATAACAGTTTGAAAACAATTGATATTACAACAGACATTGAAGAAATCCCAGATTTGTTTTTTAAAGACATATCCAACCCACTAATAACACCAATGAAATGATCTAATTTAGGACTTTACGTCACAACCTCCTTTGCAACGCCCCTTCCAGTCTCATTGCTCATCAGGCTATACTAATTTAAGTCTTTAATCCCACTGCAACATGATTTTGTACAGATTACGGTTTCACATTCACCAGATCTGATGTATCATAACCGTCGGCCACATATTCACTCCCCTGCAGTCACAACAAACCCCACAAATGTCAAATATAATAATTGAGCGTTGGAAATGGGAAAATACTTCAACTACTTATAATTTTAATGGCAATGTAACGCTAAAACCAAAACTCTCACGTCCCCTGCACTACTGAAGTGATGTTTTTTCATCAGCTATGAAAAAAAAAATGTCAATCATGTCTGCATGAAAATCATATGCGGTACAACTGTGAGCAAACAATATAACAGCATGAAATAAAAGAGACAGGGCATGTCCTTTTCTCCCAGTCCGAGTGCTTGAAAGAAGGGATTTACAGTACGTAAGTGTGCAAGCTAGTGGGCCTCATCTGCCAGGCGACCAAAACAAAAGGAGAGGTTTTGTCTTTGCTGCTGCTGCTGCTGCTGCTGCAGAGTAAGGCAGCCTTTGCACAACAGCACAGTGTAGAAGAAATACCAGCCCCTTCCTTTGTTTCAATGAGATCACTGTGTTAATGAAGCCGGGGTTTTATTTTTTGCTTTGCTCAAACAGCCCTCAGCAAATGTAATGTCTTCTTTTTATGTATGTCATTTAAATCAGGTGATACAAGTTTAGCTGCAGTGAAAAGTTAGCACTCATTCTTACTGAAAATGAATACATAAATAAAATGTGTGAAGAATAACTTTTACTTTTAAGTCTTTCAAATTTCATTCTATTAGATTTTATGTCAGAATCAATATAATGTGATGATTGTCGGTAAAGCAGCGGCACTAAGGGGCTCAGTGTAATGACCTCGTAGCTCAAGTCCTCTCCATCCAGTTTTATGTTCATATTCTTTGTGTTGGGTCACTTTGGGACTGGAGGGCTTCATTTTCATTAGCGGCACATTGAAGGGGACCTCTTAATTTTACGGTCACAAACCTGCTGCTGACCAATTGACTCAACCTGAGAGTTAGACCTCCATGCTTCGATGTATATGGGCTCCACAGGGGAAGGCTATAGGAAACTACTTTGGGTCACAAAACCACGCAGTGGAATTGACATTGATTTTACAACTAAAGGTGCAATTAATATCAAGGCCTTTGTTTATTGCTGCGAGCGGCTTCAAAGTCCATACTAAAACGGAAAGGCATTGTTTAATCTAGGCCACCTTATTACCGTGCAGTTTTGACAACCACTTAGTTGCTTTAATGCTCAACATAATTAGAACAAGAGTTTGAGTTCAGCTACATATAAAACTCTTTGACAGCGCTATTACTGTCCCATACCCATAGAAGTTAGCGCCTTTTGCCAGAGGCATTATGAAAACAGGACAAAGTATCTTCTATGATCTTCTCTCTTTCAAAGATCTTTGACAGAAAAAAAAGCTTGATTGCAACCCAAATTAATTCCAAGCAGAATTTATAATAAAACGGTTAAATATCAAACTTATATATGAAGTTTATATGTTATAGCGACAGGAAAAAGGCCCTGGAGCTGAGAGGTTGAAAGAGGTCTGAATAGTCACCCTGTTTTTCAAAGTCATTGCAAGCGTAGCTAAATATAAATCTGCCCCACTTATTGCTGGACGGACCACACATGCAAAGTAAATGTAGACAAATGAAGGGGAGGTGCAGGTCAGATCATTTGGGACACCTCTGGCTAGTTTCTGGGACAGGAGGCACTCAAATGGAAATTGACTTCATTGTGTCCCCAACAGCGTTCACATCCTCGGGAAGAAGCCCAATCTCCCAGCATCTGAATTGAGGCCCTTGGCGCTGGGTTTTTATCCACGTTCTCTCAAGTTTGCTGGTGGTGTGAGGACGGTTATTCCCCTCGGGGCGCGTATAGAGGGCCATGTACTCAGCGGGATTAGCAGAGAGCAGGAGAGCAACGAATGTGAAGGACCAGTCGACCGAGGGGCATTTAACTGATCGCTTCTATATGAACATCAACATTTATAGACTCAGAATTAAAGATACCGTTGGTAGGCTTTTCTGACTTTTAAACATTTATGTAAAATCACCATAGAAGGACATTCCTTCATGTGTAAATCAACATGTTTGACTGGCAGCCAACATGAAACCTCTGTTTTAAAAAGTAGATCTAGATTTGAATCATGCTCTCGTAGGAGGATTATATTTCTCTCTTTTTTGGGGATCTCTGTTTCAAAACATTCTTGTCAAATCAACTTATCAATCTACAGCTGAGATGATCAAACGAAACACAACACAATGAGAGGAGACATTGTGTGTGTGACACTGTTGCATACACATCGTGTCCCGAGTCATTCATTCCCAGTGTGCAGAACCAAATGCACAAAGATTATATTTTCTTTATTTTTCAAACATGGTTTGACTATTGTAGGTTTGTAATAAAAGCTGCCTGTCTTATCACAGAGCACAAGCATTATTCCAAAGCACTTTGCACTGTCTTTTCAAAGCCGATTAGAGCACAGAGAAGGAAGCAAGCTCATCCTCGCAGAAGCAGGATATTTACATTTCAGTGCCATGTGCAGGGAATTCAAATTTGGCTGCTACGATTTAAAAATCGCCGGCTTCCTAGCAGTTTCACACTTGAGTGCTTAATGGCTTCGTTAACATCCTGAGGGACTTTCCTCATTACCTGATCTGGTCAGCTCTGACAGGTGCAACGAGTCTCATCACTGATCTTTGTTCATTGTGCCAAGTTCCCTCGCACCAGCGATTGCGGTGGAATCGGAATCAAAGAAACACGTGTGAGTCAAAAAGCCAATGCAAGGAAATGAACGTCAGTCAGAGGCAAAGGGGGAAAAATTCTAATGAGATCAGTGCCCTTGACAAAAAATGTACGGCCAAAAGTTAAATCTAGTCTAAATTATTCCAGCATTGCCTTTCTCAGACTTGTTGGACACAGACCAAGAACACCATTAGGCCATTTTAAACAAACCCATTAAGTATGTGTTTCATTACACAGTCACTGATAAAGTCCCGGAGCAATGCTGTAGAAAAATGCTTAAGATTTTTATGTTTTCTGTATTAAATTCACCAAAGATATCAGATAATAGTCTTCTAGCATCCCATGGATTTATCTCTGCCTCATATACTTGAAAATCCCCTTACAGCACATAATTTATAATATTTTAATTCAACATCACTTATCAGATTTTTATCCTGAAGGTCAGAGAATTTCCCTATCACATAGGACAGCTTATGTTCCCAGTAATAATTCAGTAATTAAAAAGCCTTGTTTGCATTTTTTCTTCAAAATACAAAACATCTGCTGTATGTAACATAATTAGAGGATTTCCACATAAGCAAGGTGGACCGTCTCTGTCTGAAACTGTAAAACCTGTGACCTGCACCAAGAGCAGTTCCATTGTCATTGTGACGAACATGATTGTGCTATTGTCGTGACCCACAATGTCAGTTACGTTGATGAGTCCCAGCCCCTGCTACAGAGCGCCGGTCATCTGTTTATTCAGAGTTTATTAATATTGAATGTATATTCTGTGTCCAAATTGCACCACATGCGACACTGTACTTGCTTTGGCCCAAAACAATACACATCACACGTCTGAAAAAGATACAACAAAGGGTTCTTGAGATATGTGTTTTACATACAGACAGAGATTTCTAGAATTATTTAATCGATGAAAACACAAGGTTTCTCTATTTATGCCAATCCTTATTATAAATTGCTTAGTACAAAATATGATTGGAAGATAAAGGAGTCAGAGAGGCATCCTAACAACAGAGCTGTCTTCTTGCCAACATCCTCTGACCATGGCAACAACTTGTTTTCTCACACTGCTCCCTCCACCCTCGCCCTCAGAGTGATGGTCACACATGCTGCACAGCATAAATTGTCTTCAGTGTTTGCTTTGATCCCTGACATGAACATGGCACCCTGCTAAAGCAGCTCCATGTGGAGTACTGACAATCAGCCAACACTTTGTTGTGGAGAGAACACAACATGTGTGCGCCTTGTGAATTGCCCATACAACAGGGTGTGCATCATGTCTGATCACCCACCTGAAAAGCACAGTGGAAATACTCCCCCGTCTGAGGTATGGTAATGAGTTCTGCTCAGGCTCCAGACAACTTTCAAACTCGACACCGAACACAGACTACATGTGCAGAACTACTGGGACAGCAGTGCCATCTCTTTGTTTTTGTTCTACACTGAGAGTATTTGGGTTTAAAACCATATTTAGATGTGTTACTCTAAGATATAGAACCTTTTCAACCCACCTATTTTATAGGTAGGAAATATATTGGAATGAGTGTTTACTGTTAGCTGTTTAAATATAATCGGGCTCTCAATGTTTATGCTTGGTTCCAGCCTTGGGTTTCACCTGTTTTATGCTCAAGAGGATAAACCAACATGAAGACCAGGGTCCTAAATCAGGGGAAACCTTCCACTTGTGTGCTGAACAACATTAAACAGGTCAACCAAGGACAGCAGTTGAAGGCACAAACATCAGGAGACATCACCACCAACCTCCACAACGAAGGTTTTACAAGCCACTGTTTGAAGAAGGCTTCAGGAGCAGAAATACAGGAGAGGCCTCTCCGCATGATGCCAACCACTCGTCAGCAGAAAGAATCTGAGGGTCACGGTGGAATTTACAAATCAGGGATGAGAAAGCTTTGGAACCTTTTTCTGGACTTGCTGTATGTGACCATGATTTACTTCTACCACAGTGACGGAAAGGTCAAAGTGTGGAGAAAGAAAGTATGAGCTCATGAAGCAGAACATAGAAGCTCATCCGTGACGCACAGTGGAGGAGGTGCCATGTCTGAATCTGCAACATGCCCAACAACATTAATTCATCATTTTTCAGCAGAATTAATTCAGAAATCAACAGAAACAATTTTCTGCCAATAATTATTCAAATCTTTTAAACGTTACTCATATTTAGGCACTTTACTTTTTTGCTCCTTTAAACACGGGTGGGTTCATAGAAATGCTGCAACGTCCTTAGTTTATTAACAAATTAAATTCTGAACATGTGTCTATTATTCTAACCCTCAATCCAAAATGATTAAATGTATATGCCTTGCTGTTCCAATAGTGTATTTACTGAAAGAACAGGCTTTCCACACAATGAGGCATGATATCGTTATTGTTCATAGAAAATCTGCATATTTGTAAAATAAATTTAACTACAATTGGGCTAGGTCAGGTTCAGCACTCAGTAATGGCAAGCATTCAATAAGAGGAAATATGTCCTCTGTATATAACCTTTAATAAACCTGGCTCTTTATTATGATCTTTATTTTGCAATAAAACCTGCTGTAAGATCTCAACCTTGTTTTAATGCTCACTTGGGTTGATCCATCATTTCAGAGAATAATGTTGCCCTCAGATTTGTTGGGGGTTGATATCTGTTTTTGCCTATTTGTTTTTATTATTCAAGTTTAGGGACCCTTATTTCTTAATATATATGGGGTTTTACCCATATTTAACATAAATAAATGCCATATATATAACAAAAAGGCAAATATTTCCATTATAGATTTCCACATAGATATTTAGTTGATGGCACATATGAAATACAAAATGAAGCTGCACACAGCCACTCTCAGCATTTGTCTTTTGAAAGTTCCATGAAATGTATAAAGCATTTGTAATAGGCTGAATATCATTTAATATTTAATTTAATTTAATTTGTTCATTTAACTAATATTTTCAGCTCTATATGTTAATGTATGTAACTGTTGCTGATTAGTGAAATATGAACAATATAGAGTCCCAATTTTAAAGATGTTTAACAGTTGAGTGTGACTTTGTGCAAAATGTTTAATTGTACAATATTAGCACCAACAATTAATTAGTATTGGCTTTGTTGATGTCATATTGTGTTAATCAGCTGTTGTTACATTCTCGGTGCACTTGGGGTAACACTGTGTAGTTAAACTGATGTTTTATTGTTGTTTTATTATGCGATCACGTAGTTATTATTTAATCAGAAGCTTTACTTCTTTTTGTCCATTGAATAAGCTTTAAAGTATCACAAGGCCATACAAGGTATAATAAAAACTTCATCCCATCCACTGCAGAGTAATGTATGCTGCCTGAGCCGACGGCATTTTCCTCTGCCAAATGAAAAAGGCAAGAAATCTCAAATGAAGTGAAAAAGGAGCGAGGCAAATCCATACCTCATACTAACCTCAGCTTCTTGTGCAGTCAAGTCTCAGTGCTTTTATCTGGAAGACCTTATACTATTGATGGGCTCTTGAGAAAGAACAGAAAGTACTGTTGCAACAACAGCATTTTGGCTTCTTAGCATTTGTGGGAATACACAGTACGAGCATTATGGGAGCAGATTATTTATTTTGAATGAGAGGCAATTCAATACCTTGGGTCCAATGGGAGAAGCTAAAATGTGTTCCCGGTGCAAAACAAGCAGCAAAGCAGAGACTTGAGAAATCAAGGTGCTGAATTGAATAATAACGGCAAACGACAAAGCCAACAAACTCTGAAACCTCAGAGCTGACAAGTTCATTACCCGCTGAAACCAGCCGGCTAACAGCTTTTCTTATGAGGTTTTTTTTACTAATAAAAGGTTTTAAAAAAAATGCACACACTGCGATTTCTGTCTGGCCACCACAATGCCGGTGGCCTGGTGTCAAATCAAGGTCATGTTTTTAATCCCATATTTCCCCTTTTCACATTCAAGTTTTTCTTCAGCTGCTGTAACACATCAAACCCAGTATGTTGTTGTGCCATTATTCAACCACAGAGGCTGCAGCTTGTCCAGTTCATACAAAATGCATTTTGATGGATGGGAATGAAAGTTAAACTGAGATATTTCTCATGATTAGACAGATTTGAGAGAATACAAAATATCCCTGCTACTCAGTAGAAAGATCAGGGTCCAGACACATGTGTATATACTTACTGGAAATAACACAGAAGAGATACCACAGGAAACATCACTGCGGCTCCCCTGAACAAATTATTTTGTCCATATTAGGGTTTGTTAATGCAATGCCTTTATTTCAGAGTGGTCCTCCTTTTTAAGTTTAGCTGCTTCTAGTCAAAAACATGATGGTGTCGTCAGCTTAGCTCTTTTTTCATGCAGCCAATCCGATGGGTTGGGGGGGGGGGGGGGGGACTCATCACCCTGGTAACTCTCTTAGTTACCAGGGTGGCTTCCGATTTGTGCTTCCGATTTCCGATGAAGCACTGGGGTGAAATGCTCCCCAGTGCTGTGCCAACACATTTTCCGTTAAGAGGAAAAACTATATGGACACAGAAATCTGATGCACTGCAAAGGAAAATTAAAGGTTTTTCAACAAAATGAGGCAGTGTTAATGTTAATTCTGATAATATTGGCAAAATTTTCACTGTCTAAATTTGTAGTGTATCTCTAAGTGCTCTAGTTGCCTAATGTTTGGAGTTTTAACCCTGATCTATTGTGTCTGGGTCTTTGTGTACATTCACTTTTTGTACTACAATAATGTTGTGTACAGGCATGATAACATTTCTCCTGGGGTTGCTCAGAATTGGTAAATTACGTTGGCTTGTTTGGTGTGTGCCTCGGATACACTTGAAAATCAGTGGAACTCTGCCCTCTAGCCTCCGCGAGAGAAACAAAGGAGTGCCATTGTTTTGTATGTCTATCTAACACTGTAATAAAAGCCATATGTGAGGAGGCTACAGCTAAATCCACCTTGCCAATCTCAAGGGTGCTTGTGGGATCAAGAGACCAAAGCTATCGTAACGCCTGGTTTAAAGAGAGCGGGCTGTGTGGCAAGAAGGGAGAGGAGCACCTGGCAAAACAACCGTGATCCACTCGCTTCCTTAAGCACTTTCACGTGGCACTAGTTTAGTAACAGTCACTCCAACGGCAGCACTTGAAATGTGAAAGCACACGTGCTGTTAAGCTGGTGTGAGTGGCTGCAGTCAAGGACCTGTTTTGTCATTCAAAGCAGAGATGGCCCCAAGCGCTAAGATGTTTGAAGAAACTTAAATATGAACTGCTCTACCTTGGCCATACTATCCTGTTACAGTTTTCCGGGGACGCTATGACAAACTGTAGAAAATCAAGTTGTACAGCTGCGTTACTGTTGTGCGATCACTGAGACCAAATCCCAAACATCAAAGGGGCCTCACTGTCAACTTTGAGAGGACGCACGCATGTGATGTGCAGCGTTTCATGCGCTGTCGTAATCCGTTAACACTCTTAATTAAAAATCTGAGTGGCGATGCAATCATGATTCGGTCGACTGCGGCGACAACGTCCAATGTTTGTTTGTGCAACCTGGATTCAAATGGGGATAGTCAGTGAAAATCAAGTCATCACTCGGTAATGCCCTTGTGAATGCGACACGCGTCACCAATGACTCATGAAATGTGTTACTCCGATCACAGGTTAAATCCACATCATCAATCCTCGAGATTAATTTGACTTGGGAGATGAGTTATTCAATAATTCATGGTGTAATATTTGCCTGCAAATTAATTCTTATTCAATGTGACAAGGAAAATTAAATGATTGCTTACCAGGTAAATTGAACATAATTATTCTTATTTCAAGCTGTGGTCGGCCCGCAACAAAAAAACCTTCAGGCTTTGTCGTTGTTTTTGCCAGGTGCTGCTGTTAAGACAAAGAACCAGCATGTTTGTATTTCCCAGAAGGTAAAACAGCTAAGTTTAGACTGGAGCACATGAAAATGATTCATGTGCTTTAGATGTTTTTCATCTCACTGGAAGATTTATGATTGGTATATTACATAGAAAATGATCATGCTTTTGCCATATGCTCTGAGAAAATCTAAAGTTACCACATCTTTTTTGGAATTTTTTTTTACTTTAAACTACTTTACAGAGTGAGAACAGTTTGAATTTCTTCAAACCTTCAAACATACAAAGAAGTAGAGCTATAGGGTCGGTAATCCTGGGAAAGCTACAGTTAGAGCAGGCTACACTTTGAAAACGCAAACAACATCCTCCCCCTCCCATCAGCCCACTCGCCAAGACTACGCTTCCATAACGCACACTTCTGCTGGAAGCCGACTTCTCTGGGACTCGCTCGCTGACTTCAGCCTCTGATTCAGCGGTCCATGAGCAGAGCGGCTGAAGACTCTGCTCATGGGCTGTGAGAGCAGGCAGACAGGTCGGGTAGTGACAGACCAGTGCGCCAACCAATCATTACAATTATGATGGGCCATACACATCGGCCATTACTTATATACTGATGGCTTGAGTATTTCAACAGATACGATTTTTTTAAAAATCAGAAACAACCCAACAACCCTACCTCTAAGGCATCTCCTTCTGGTGACCGCCTTTTATTCTGAATATGTGTTTCATATATTTTTTTTACTGATACCCACAGCTACGTCACTAATCATAATATCAGATTTTCCAGTCGGACAATAGAGTACTTTACACTTTGAAATTGCTGCCGTACTTGTGATTCTGATTCAAACTGAAGGTCAGCGTGATTAAGAGTAAAGTTATTAAAGCCTGTTAACTCCAGAGTGAACTGTAATTATACCAGTCTACAGAATGGAAGCAGCAGCACTTCTACGAAGTGACCTCAAAGGCAGTTTCTCAATCACCGCCTGACAGAGTTATTACACCAGGTCCTTACAATTACTGCTGAACAACAATCCCGTACTCTGACATTTTAAAAGTGCAACTTGAAATCTACAAAGCGCACCACTTGAACAGGAGGAATTTATGCATTTATTACGTTAATTAAAGTGAATTGAGTGACAACCATCACAATTCATGCACCAGAAATGCCCCAGCTTTACAAGTAGTGTATTGATAAAAAATAGTGCTATCAGAAACACTCAGTGTTATACAGCACAGGAACAAATATCTCCACTTTACTCACACCTGCTGTCTACCTGTCAAAAGCCTTCACTGTACTGCTGGTTCGCTTCCTTCACCACAAACCCCCCCACTCACGCGTGAAGCCTATTCACAATTGCAGGCCCCCTATTGCGGTCCGTCAGATGCCAGCCTCAGACATAGTGCACCACTGCGCTGCAGTCTCCGGAGCTAAGTGTCACTTATTCCTCCCGTGCTTCTCTTGAGCAGAGGGAGCGAAAAGCACAAAAACACACTCTGGGAGGAAAGATAGCTGTCAGCCGGTGCTAGAAATCATTAAGGCAAACACATAGTTGAGGGCATGTAATGTTAGTATTGTCAGTGATGCTGCTGCTGCAGTCTGCTAAGTGAGAATATGTAGCCAAAGACGAGAGCTCTGGGTGTTCGCTATGATTATCCCTTACTTCTTATCTAGCTATATTCCTCTTACATAAAAAGAGTAAAGGGCGATAGATTTTTTAAATTTTTAATCCATTCCATCTTTTCCACCTCAGTTCATTTGTTTAGTCTGTTTTCTTACTGGTTTGTCAGCAGGGAAAACAACTGCAGAACAGAAACAAAAAATGTGGTGGGAGGATTATCAAGTATTGTATCGTCTTTCAGCTGCTCTATCGTCTGCGTTGGTTCAGTCCTGTTGCCCCAATCAATCCATTTTCAGTCACACTGTTTTCAGCAGAAATGCTCTGACATTCAGTGCACACTACACCAGCATGGAACACTACACAGTGTCAGAGACGAGCTACGAGCTGCTGAGCGTAGTAGAGCACCTACATCCATCACATGACCAGAAACATGACTCCTAATGAATGTTAATGTCCCACCCCACCAGATGTGTGCCAGCACATCTTTATAAGGTGAATGTGTCAATGTTGTATTTACAGCTCGTCTCCGTCCGGAAAAGTCAATAATAAATGCAGGTTCAAACCTCCATCAGTTAATGTCTACGTAGCCTTTGTGGCTCATACAGGAGCTGCATTGAAATAATGGAACCTCTTGTGGTTTCTGGCTCAGTAACTCAGGGTTTATCTATGGATGGAATAATAAGATGTCCCTCAGAAAACCTCATGTGGACAAATGTCTTCATGGTCAGGACGTCAATATGTGAACCAGCCCTTTACCTGAAAAACTCAAAATGAATCATAGGATCAATTTAAATTCAAGCTGACATTTTTTTTTCATATACCAGATGGAGTAATTGATGATTGTGTGCATTACAATAAAGCTTTGTGTTGTGTATTTGTACAGCAATCTACTTTCATTACAAATTCTTAAACACTGTGGTGAATGGCAACAAACCTTTCTTAAATTATCTGTTAGATCTTTTGAATATATATTTTATAAGGTAGTAAAAAGTTTATAAAATACTCACCACAAGACAGACAAGTAATTAATCGTACAAAAATGTATGATAATTAATTATATTAATTAACTTTCATCAATACTATGTGCATGAAATTATTTTGTGGACATATGAACATATGTTATTATTTCATGAGAGTTGTCCAAACAATATATTCCATATTTCTATGCTTATATTCCATATTTTTCATAAAATTAAGCAATATAAAAATAGTTAAATTGCAACAACCAACCAGATACTGCTATACTGTGTACAGAGTATTTATACTATATGCTACCATACATTCATAGCATCGTCTTCTCTGCCCATCAGGGATCCCTCCTGTACTTCTGTCCTCAACCACCACTTGAGGTGGTGCTTTTGTTGTACATGATATTGGGCGAGTGCAGCCCAGCTGAGTTAATCTGTTTTCTGCATCAGTGACTTGCAACAAGTCCACTCTCTTTTTCATTAAGTGACGGATTGATCCTGGAGGCTGAGCACAGCAGAGGTGCTGTCAAATCGCCTTGCCCATCCATCACACATTATTAGCAGGTGCCCATTTTCAGAAATAACAAGTCTTGCTTACATTTACGTCTATAAACAGACAAACACACACACACACACACACACACACACAAGCATCATACACACTCTCCCTTGTATTCTTGCAACAAGTTAGTATGATAAGATTTCCCCAGCAGAGGAATCTAGTCGGAAATGTTTTCCAAAACTATGTCTAGTATTTAAAAAAAGACATATCAGATGGATTACCCAAGGCAAAAGTAGTTGGCAATCTGTTTTTGTTTAGGTTTCCCTGTTGTTCCCTCCTTAGAAATCTATTGTTTACAACTTATTTTCTTTTAGAGGAAAGAATAGGAGGGATCAGCGTCCCAGGCCACGAGGTGCCATCGTCTCCTCTCTCCATCTGTCTGCCCACTCTTCCGAGGGCTAATTATCCTAATCCCTTGAATCCAGAATGTAGGCTGGTGGCACACGCCTCAGTCCCAGGACGCAAGCGTTTTGCCTCCCAGTTAAAATGTGGAAATTAATTACCGCCTGCCCTGCTGCCAGTGGGAGGAGGAAGAGGAGCGGCAACCGCAGGAAGGCTTGTCCCTAGCAGGTGTGGGTGGGTGCTAGGGAGTTCTCCTGTGAGCCTTTATAGGGGCTACAACAGCAGCTCAGTTTGTTGAGAGCTGTACTCTACTCCCAGAGCCTTGTTGGCTATTTGAAGTCTCTGTAGGACAACATACTGTTGAGTTCACCAAGCTCCATGCATGGACTAGCATGAGATACAATATTTGTTAAGTGCGAGGAATTGAAAAATAACAGTGATTCAAAATGAACTGTGCTGAACAGAAAAGTGTTCATCTGCCATTATGAAAAAAGGTGAGAATAACTTCATCCTGTGTAAACTATGGTGGGCCATTTTCAAATTAGTTTTATATTGAGAACAAAACATAATAACTGATGTATGGCATATGTTTCTGCTATTTCTTTAACACAGTTGACTGGATAGAAAAATAACCTGCGAGATATGTGAAAGCTTGCACTCAATTCCAAAACACCCACATGGCCAAATGGCATAGACATACTTAGTCACGCTCCTACTTTGCCAAGAGAAACGGGGTGAGAAATACCACTATTAAAATGATATTCATTGCTGAAAAATTGCAGTTTTTGGCATCCACACTTTCTATTTTTCTCAGGGGGGTTTGCTCTCATTAACACAAGTACTGGTCTTGAAAATGAACTGCCTGAAATGATGCCAGTTTCTAGACATGGATCCTTATGAATTTATAATCCAAACCCTTGAGACTAACCGAGGAAGAGAAGTTCTGTTCACATTTGATCTGCTTCGGAGCCCGGAAGTTCTGCTGAACAAGGGAAAGCCTTACACCTGTGGACACATCTGATGAGAAAGTAATTGGAGAGAGTATTTTATCACATTGACCACAATGGTCTAATAGTGGTATTTCTCACCCCGTGTGTAAAAAGGTTTAGCCTCACTGAGGAGCTGTTCTTCTCTGTGTTTATATAACAGATTTGATCCTAAAAAACTACTCTACTATCATTCTTGTGGTTGTTGGTAACTCCACGGGCAGTATTGACCTTGAGGGACAATATAATGCATTGTCTAAGAAAAAGAGACAAATGTCTATACTAGTGTACAACCAATAAAACGAATAAAAAAACCTTGTCCACACAATCGTCATTTTACAAAATATCTGTCAATACGAGAACACAAAAATTGCAACAAACCCTCAAACAAGCATGCCTGGCCAGTAGGTGGCCATAAAATCAAGATCAACGACCCATCAAATACTAGAGAGGGAGATTGTAAGTATGCTCTGTGAGCTTCTTCTTCCGTCAACCGCTATGTAGCTGCCATCGTTGTATCTGGTGCAAGCTCATTACAAAAAGCAACACAGGGCTTGCACGAAGTAAGCTATGATGTAATTATTTCCCAAACAGCTGTTTTAGAATTAATATGCAGTTTTGCATGATGATGAGAGTCCAAAATATCCACATTAGTATGGACAGGGTGTCAGCTTAGCAAGGAGGTTCTCTAAGGATCCCTCACTATTCATGAACTGTGTGTAAATATTTTTCAAAGGCAGAATCATGGTGTGATATCCCTTATTTATCCGTTAAAATAGATGTTTGTTGTTAGACATCTTTATTTTTAGTTTATGAATAATAAGGGATCCTTAGATAACCTCCTTGCTAAACTGACACCCTGTCCATACAAATGTGGATATTTTGGACTCTCATCATCACTTACCTATTCTTATATATTTATATATATATATATTTTTTGTTTGTTTTTATATATATATATATATATATTATTGTACTATCCACTCCAGCAGCACAAGAACACTTTCCTACTGGACACTGACACAATCACATCATTGCATTCTGTACCATAGAGTCAGACACATTCCTATATCTGTAATATGTTCTCCGTATGTGATTTATGGATGTTTGTCGGTGAGGTGTATAAGTGTTTAAGTTACTGGATGATCTAAATTTCCCACGGGATTAATAAAGTATCCATCTATCTATCTATCTATCTATTTTATAATCTTTAAGTATTACATTTAATTTTTGGGACTTTACCATGTGAGAGAATGGAGTGTAGAGGAGGATTTTGCATTTGAGGATGTCAACAGCTTCCAATGTACCTATATAAACACATGAAAGTTACAAAAATACATTTAGTTCCTCACAGACATCTGGGAGGAATAACACACTATCTAGCAGTGTAGCTTATGATTAAATGAACCTGTAGATGCACAGATGGTTCCATTGTAATCGAGGACTCCTTCCAGCCTCTCTACATTTCCTTTGGCCTTGAGTGTGAGATTGTCAGGAAGTACATTTTATTTGACGCAATACATGGCTGACCTGAGTGTCAGGTGGGTAATGGGGGTCATCAGTGAGCAGGTTGCTACAGAGATAATCAAATACCCGGAGGTGCTGAGCGGGTGTGCAGTGTCACTGGTATCATGCTCTTACCTGCCCAGACAATGTTCTCTTCCTAAAGCCAAGATAGAGCTGGCTTAATCCACACCGCTCATTTGCTGATGAGCTTACGAACTGAACAATGTATCAAAGGCAGGTTTCTCATTGAAAGAAATGTGTTCATGTACAATGATCAGGCACTGCAATCATTTTCATGTTGAGGTTGATAGGTGGTATAACGTGAAAATAAGACATTATTTTAAAGAGTTGATCCAAACCCAGATACACACTAATAATGCTTTGTATAAGGAAAAGTGTATATTGAATTTGGTAGGTAGTCGCATGTATTACTGTCTTTCTGATAGGAAGTCCCGATTGGCTGACATTTTATAAGCCTGCCCTTTTATTGATTATTAATCTGGCAGTCAGAGTATTTTCTGAAGCTTTTTTACTGTTTTAAAAAAGTCATCACTCATCAGACCTTTGTGTAAAATTTGACATAATAAAAACAAGTATTCTTAAAGCCAAAACCATATTTTGTAACCTCACACTGACCTTTGAACACCAAACCAATGCATTATTGATACCAAGTATGTAAATAAATTCCCTTCTGGAGTTCCTGAGGAATTGTATTCACAAGAATGTGTCTCACATGAGGTCGCAGTGACCTTGACCTTTGAAGACTAATCAGTTAGACATTGAGTCCAAGTCAATGTTGCCAAATTTGATTAAACTCCCCCAGGCCACTGAGATATCATGCTTATCAATGAGATGCGTGGACAAATAGACCCACAAACATAATTTCTCCAGGTGCTGCTGTCCCAGCCACTGACCAATGACTGTATAGAGAGATGGACAATGTGTCTCCACTTCCCCCTACTGTACAGAATTGAAGCCAAATATCTTGGATAGATGCCGTTTTCTTCATTGCAGTGTTTAGGGAATGGAGTCGGAGTATAGAGGTCCCAGTGATACACATGCTCAACCTAATGCGAGTCCGTCTCAGCTGTCAATCACGATGTTTTGTCAAATTTTTAAGGTTTCAAATAGTTGATTAAAACCATATATAGGCTACACTTGAGCATGCATCTGTGTGATAAGCACTAGCTAAAGTGTCAGACGTTTTAGTTTAGCTAATGTTCCGATTCCCATATGGAGGCTTCCAATATCGAGGATACAGCCAGCCACCAAGATGCTTTGGCTTCACTTTTGGGCAGCTATCATGTCATCCATCTTTATACATTATAGTCTATGATACAGGATGAGTTAAACATCAATTATCTAGTCATAATTCAAAATTCATCACTTAAACAGTGTTTTCCTAATGATGTTTAATATACATTTGACAAAATAAGACACATGTACATGCTCTTGTACGGCAGTATTCTATGTATATTTTGCATTTGGACTTATTCAAACCTTTTTATCGTGGATTCCTGACAAGACCATGCTGGCACTTTCTCCAATTCTCCATTATAACCTAGAGACAAGCAGCCGTGTGACAGGAAATGGCCACGAGTTTACAGGTTTTTATTCCATCCAAACACTGCAGAAGGTGGTTTCACTGATTAGCATGCCTTCTAGCTGACAGAAGGAACCAATTAGCGTAATCACCTGCTGTACCACGGCACATGGTTTTTCCATCGTTGCTTTAGAGTGAGGCAACAGAAACAGTGCTAGCTAAGTTGATTACAGCATCTTATGACCTTGATAGTGTGACGAGTGGGCCTGTGTGCATTCATGGCTTTTAGCATACTGCTGGAATCTTAACACTCCACTTGACTTTCAGAGATGTGATCCCACCTTCACATTTCCTCATTAGCAACCCTTTGCTGATCATTAGCACCTTAAGTGCCTTTAATTGATAGTCATCTCTCACTGATGACTTTCCCATTATCCGCTGACTAGCCCCTGCCCGAGTCAGACGTACCATTCCTCCACTTTTCCACCTCTCCCTTCCGACAAGATTGGACAGTGATGTATTGAAACGTCACTTATCATTCCTTTGAAACTGAAGCATGTCCTGCTCCACAGAACATGACAGTGCTGCAGGACAGAGCAGGTCATTTGTTTTACCATTCAAAAATCATTTCCCCTTAATGCAGCATATGATGCCTCCGCTGGAGCGTATCAATTTGAAGGTGAGTCAAATTAGATACATTTTTAGGTTGGGGCCCATCAACGGAGTGCTATGGAGTGAGTGACAGATGCATGGTTGCTACAGTCACAGCCCTTGTCAGTTTTTCTCTCTTTCTCCTTTATAACCAGTCCCTGCACGGCCATCTATCTTTCTTGTCCTCCACCACCATCTACATAATCTGTTACCGTGGTTTCCTTCCATCTTCCTGTGAATCTGTGCTGAACTGCTCTGTAATTTTACATCAGTGACGCAACGCCTTTTGTGCTGCTTCACAAGTTTATGACAGTCTTAACGTACAATTTTTTTTCTTATCTCTTACACGAGGAGAATATAATATAAACGTACGAGGGCAAATTCCTCCAGGCTGTAGAATGAATTTGCTATAACCAACTTTCACTATAAATTATTTGCTATGATTGATGCAATGGGCCTATAATTAACTTAGATTTGCTGAGCTGTGACTAGTGACATTTAAAAAAAAGGAATAGATGCAGTGAATAAAATATTGGCCCCAGTTTTTCCGGACCTATCATTATTTCCTTGGACATAACTGATTTTCTTCATATGGAAACGTTAATACAGTGTTCAGTGCATTTCAAGTGAGAGCCCGGGTACAATTTACTTTTGCAGCTGCCTTCATTTAAGCATGAGGTACTGAGCTTCTACTGGTGAGGAGTCACCACTTGGTTTGAGACGACTATGAATACATTTTGACTGAGTTCGTCGATTCTTGATACAAGAGATGGGATTGTATCAATCATCATCCGCTAAATCCTGATGAAATATTCAAAATCTCATAGAGACATGCCGGCGCTGCTGTTTTATCTGTTCACAAATGAATGAACAGACATCTAGAGCCAGCTCCTGTTTTTCTACAGCAGCATGAATTTGGCAGCCAGTGTCTGACCTCCAGGCACGCTAACAGGCTAATGATACGCTAATGTGTCCCATTACGCCCGATTTGCCAGGAGGGGATTCTTTTGGTTGAGCATCACGCTGCTGGTGGATTTCAGATGGGCAGCGTATAATGATGCGCGCCTTTCTTCCTGGCTCATAAAAGATAGAAGGAGCAGTCCTGCTGAGAGTCATTAGAGGGCCATTTACGCTTTTCTTATTCACACACTTTTTTGTGGTCTTTGAAGAGAGCCACAAGGCTACGCAGACATCGTGAAAATGAAACGTAAGCCGCCACTCGGGCAGAAAGTAGTTCCTGTGAAGGAGAACTAAAACAGCTGTTCAGCTTTCACAATGATCACCAAAACCAGTGTTTGAGGTTAATGCTTTCCAAGCAGTAGCCAAATAAATAAATAAATTACATGGAAAACCAAAAAATTATAATTGTGTATACAATTGAGGAGGGAGGGGATATGCCGTTTTGGCTTGCATTTCCAGAGCATAAAACACAAATTAGCATGGTGTGATGCAAGCGAGTGGGGCGAAATCACATACCATTTTCTGCCTCCTCTCTCAAGCCTTGCTATTACCATTCCATCGACAAATTGAATCCAAGGCTGATTTGAATTGCACCAGCGTATAACCTCTTATTTATTCATTGCTTTTTTTCCCCTCACCTACGTACTATTAAATCTAATAATTATTTTTCTCAGTACAGCAGCCACCACATACTTTGAACACCAGAGTGACTTCATGCGTCCCAGTGCAGGATTTCAAGTGAAAAATGAAAAGTGAGATTATGTTCATTAACTTCATCATATTCATCATAGACCCAACTTTGGCATTAATTTTCTATTCCATTCCATCGATTTTGACGAAAATTGGAACAGCTGCTTTGCTATGGGAGCTTATTTCTTATTGGTGAAAGTGAGCCTGTGGCTCCAGAGTTTGATCGTATGGCAGTTTTTATTCATGTCCTGTTATTTAGAATATTTTAAACAAATTCCCCCCAAAACACGCGTAATGTGCTTCTCTCTATAAACTGAACAACGGTGCACAAGAAAAAGAAAGATAAACAAGCTCTAAAACAACAACCAATGTTGCATCAAAGTGCCACGAGAGAACCACCATCAATCTGTTTATAAAACGAGTCTTTGCATTATCAATTCTTTGGTGATGGATGAGAAAACGGCATCATGGGAAAAAATGGACTGACCTCTGCTTAAACAAACACAGCTACAAAAAGAAGCGAGTGATTAAAATATAAACCTTACATCAAGATTTGTTTTGACTCCTTCGAACCAGCGTCGGTGAGCGGCCATGTCCAGTCCTCCACTGACAGGTAATTAATCCATTACAGTGATACATCTCAGATCTGTCCACTGTTTACTCTGTGCTTGCCCTCGCACATTACACTACTGTGCTTGACAAGAAAATTATGAAAGAGGCCGTGCTGAGGCGTAGGTTTGTGTGAGTGTGTGTGTGCGCGGTGTTAGTGTTAAACGAGGCGGTGATATTTGCCACTTCAGAACCAATAAGGTTTTATATAATGGATGTCTTGTCTCATATCCATGCTCTCCTGATGTCATAGAAAATAGCCTGGAAAACACAAATGTCTTATCTAAGTGCGAGAGCCTGTGTGTTCATAGGAAAGAGAGGGAAACAGAAGAATGGTGCCCAGAGAAAGACGGAGGGAGAGATAAGGTTTTCATGGTGTTACTGTGTATGAAGTGCATTTAAAGTCAAGTTTCTCCTCACATCAACCAACTCTTATCAGCAGTGCTGATCATGAATTTTCCACAAATTTATGATCACCCTTTTTCCGGATAAACACTGTTAAAGAGCATGACAACCATGGGGTGACGTGTGAGGGAATGTAATGCCAGCCCGGTTTGTTCATTAGGAAGAAAGTAGAGTGAAGAGCAGTATCACTTCTCCTTATATTTGAACAAACTTTTCGCTGATTACATTTGGAGATACGCTGACATCACTTTGACAGGAATTTAATGGAAGGTAATTTCTCACACTTGAGCGTCAGTTGGAGACATGCAGGCTGAAACTGTGGGGGCAATTACACCTTAATAATACCTTTGTTGAAGTGATAATGTTTACACTCTGGATGTGGGCAAAATGACAAAGCACCATGACGGTTTAAAGTGAAAGAGGCTGCAAGGAGGGGAAAGTTTCTCAGCTTTAGAAAAGACAAGGAATCTGGCATTTTATCCAGCGCCATTCATACCATAGGAGAATTGAGCCACAGCACAAGTTCATCATAATGTCCACATGCTACACTAACAACTAGTGACTCTCAGACCACCTGTTGCTCCAGAAAGTTTAGGACATTAAAATGTTGTCTGTAAAACACCAGTTAAACTGATATATTTGCATTAACCTTGATCTTTCTCACTGGTGAGGGCCAAGGTCATAATGCACATAATCCCCACCAGGGACTGCTTTTCTTTTTCAACAATCATGTGGCTTAGCAACCTTGATATGAGGTTGGCTGAGTGGGTCATCAAAAAAAATTGGGCTTAAATCTTTCACTGTGAACTTGGCATTAAATGATAGCAGATTAAGTGAGTGATCATAAACAAAGCTGGTAAATCTATGAAATAAGAGGGAATTTTGGTCAGAACATTAATAATTAGCCCGTCTATTGCAGCCTATATACTAACGTTGGACTTTACCAAACATACTGCTCCATACATCTCAGAGAAAATTGTAAAACATGTATAAATTCTCCTCCCCCACAGGCTGTGTCCCTGTGTTATCAGTGTGAATAAGCAGGTTTGTTCTCTATCATTACTTGGCCTTTGATTTGCAGCCACATCTCAATGCTCCAGTTAAGTGATCTGAACACACAGCACTGGCAGACTTTCTGTCACAATGCAGATTTTTCTGAGCGAGAATACAGAAAAATTGTTAAAAGAACCCATGTCTTCCCAGGCAGAAGCTTGCTCACAGACACCCAGCTACAGCTTGTCAACAAAATGACATGCCTTACTTTGAACTGAGGGGAGTGTATCTGGCTCCAGCAGTGACACATTACCAAGGAGATGTGAAGCTTTGCAAGGTATTACATACCATTCAGCTCGTATAGGAGGAAGACGCTAAGGTTAGACAGTGGACTCAGGAGTTGTGTTTCAGCCGAATCCACAGTAGGTGAAAATCAACCCACATTTTTTCCACATTGAAAACTCTGTGTATTGTAAGGTAGATGCAGCAATGTTTCAAGAATGAGGACGGAGTTTTATTTATATACATATTAAACTGTATTTGAGTCATAAAAGACACAAACAAATGTTGAAAGCAAAAAACTATTATTACACATTTATTTTGAGCATTGAACTATTTGACATAACAGATTGTGTCATATTTCCACCACATGCTTTAGCACCATCAACAATCAGGCAACACTTTAGAGGAAGCAGATTTAATGTTTAGTATCGGCTCAGCACAGATCAGTAATGAGGTCTGATTCAGGTAAGCGTATGCTAATGCAAACACAATACCTCTTGTCACAACTTCTTGTAGCCTTAGTCATCAGTGTTAGTGGGTTCTTGCTCTGCAATGCATATTAAATAACCCTACATAGGAGGGATTATATAAGCAGCAGCACCCACGTTGAGGTGATTTGAGGTTTACTGAAGCTTGCATGAAAACATAAGACTTATAACCGTCTAGCATAGAAAAGCAACGTCTTACAGTTCAGTTACATCACATTTTTTTCGTCCAAAATAATGAAGTTAATTGAGTTAGATCGAGTCCTAGGATTAAGATGCAGATATGTCTGCAGAACCAAATCAGCCAAAAAGCTGGTAAACATTGCTGTCAAATGAACTATTTGGCTAATACAAGGGAAATCTTGTCTCACAGCCGGCTTAATTAAAAATGTTAATCAATTGCTATCATCATCATTTGTATCTCCGTTGTCTTCCTGCTGCACAATCAGACACATACAGCTAAGCAGAGTTGGTAAAAACCAACATGTCATCTTTACCCTGGTTACAGTACTCTTTAGGGACCCTTGACAAAGCCAATCTTTTCTCACTGGCCTCCCCTTTGATGCACTGCAAACACCTAGAATAAATTCTGGAATGCGACTTCTGAAAGCTTACAGATACGGATGAAAGAAACAAAATGGAGCAGTACCACCACAAATCATGGGGGGTGGGGTCGACACCAATAGTTCAAGTGAGATGGCT
Source organism: Pleuronectes platessa (assembly GCF_947347685.1). Taxonomy (NCBI): domain Eukaryota; kingdom Metazoa; phylum Chordata; class Actinopteri; order Pleuronectiformes; family Pleuronectidae; genus Pleuronectes; species Pleuronectes platessa. The sequence goes on from NC_070635.1 coordinate 7,392,956, forward strand.
GCTGAGCCCGAGGAAAAAATGCGACCAGTAGGGTAACTTTTTGAGGAGAGACTTTGTGAGTTGTTAAGGAACTACAGAATTTACTGCTACTTCAAAAGAGCAAAGAGACAAACTCGGTTTATTATTGCAGCCTCCTTCACCATCTCGGTGAAGGAGGCTGCAAGTTTCTGACGATACTTTGTTATCGTCAGAAACGCTCGACTTTTTGCTGCCCTCGAGTGGTTACATTGATTTACAACCATGCCAATGTAAAGGCTGCAAGGAAGTATGTTGACAGTGACCGTCACATTGTTTGAAACAGACATATCTCTTTTCGAATGCTACGGCAGCATGTATGGGAGCCTTAATAATGACAAGTCACTTATGTGCTACAGCCCCGTTGGATTTTCTTTTTAATACAAGACTCTTGAAAGGCTATCACCAAGGTCTGAAACCGACTCATTTCATTCAAGAGCTGTGACACTATCTGTATCAAGCAAAAGCAAGGAAGCTCAGTCTTGTAAACAAGCCACAGGTAAAATGACTAAGACTGTAACTGGTGTATAAAGAAAATGAACCAATACCGAGAAGTAATACGTTTGGTATTTCTTTCCTCTCCTCTTATTTTAGTATTTCCCTCTGCAGGTTGTTTATAAGAAATAAAATATGGAAAATGTACTAACAAACGCAAGATTTTTCATCCAAAGGTTGAAAACAGGAAAAATCCTATTTGGTTTGTAAAAAGTCAGGACATGATTACACCTGTGGCTGCAGTCATCACTTCTTTGATGGAAAGTAGGATAAAAGCTGGCATGCAGTTAAATATAATTGCACACATCAAGATCAGTGGGCAAGTTTTTCTACAAAATAATGGAGGTCGTCTTTTAAATTTGAGGTTTCACACGATCGTTTGTGTCGGTGTGTGTCGTGAACACAGCGAATGACTCCTAGGAAATGAGAAAGAAGAAGGAAAAGAGATGTTTCGTGTGCCTTGGTTGAGTAAAAAGCAGCTGCTGGGCTGTGTGACAGGAGGACATCTCAACTATCCGATGAATGGAAACATCTTATAGTTACGTATAGACTCTACCTGCTGGGCCTTTTACTAGAGGCAGAGAGAGAGAGACCAATCGGAAGCACAAACACAGATCCTGAGACGGGGCTGATACATGCAAGGCACAATTGCTCTTGCTGAACCAACACATGAATGAATAGTCCAGGCTTTTGCCTCAGAAGACACTAAAAAGATGTGATGATTCATATGAAAACAGTTCATTCAGCTGTAGTTTTTTGCAGGGTTGTAAAGCTGATGGACCCTAACCTTAAACACTTGGTGCTCTGGTCATGTGGGCAGACTCGCCTCCAACAACTTCATCCTGGAGAACAATGTGGCCTCATGAGAGTGATTTGCTCGACTGAATAACTTTTTAATCCTTAGGTTTCTCAGCATGTGACAAATAAACCCTTGAATCCTTAAATCCATTTCACAAATTTCCTTTGTGTTCTGACCCATTAAGGTTGATAAGTCTAAAGATTTGCTTCAAACTAATGTCGACTAGATGTCTTACATTCATGGGTGCAAGTCTCAATTTTGAGAAATTCAAGTGTCACTGGAGGCTGACGCCAGGACATAAAAATAATTAATAAAGTTTTCGATGAGATGAGTTCCACTCCTAGGGCAGCTCAATCTGTATTAATCAATAACCTCAGAGATACCTGTTCTTACTGCTTTAACTTTCAATCTGACAGAGACGAGGAGAAAGAAGAAGCACAAATGATGTCCCACATTTCTTTAGCAGCATATACAATTCAATATGTTATTATAAGGCACCATTTGACTAGCATCTAAAATGTATAGGCCATTAATAGACAAAGAGGATTTTTGTCACCTGTTAACTGGAAGCTTCGGAATGGATGAAATTCTTATGACACATCCCTTTTTGTGTGGAGACATTTCGAATGTGTTCTGCATAGGGACGGGAAAAGTCAAGCCTTGTGTGGCACCTTCTCTGACATGCAGATGAGATGGCAGCCCACCGGACACTAAAGCGGAATGAGGGGGACAATTATGAAATTCAGCGCAATCAAGGGGGTCCCTGACAGGCTGAGCGAAGTCTGATGAGCCAGTGTGTCACTCCGGAGCTCCAGGGCTCCACAGCTAATCAACCACCAAGGAGGGGCTTGAAGAGCGCGATCACTCAAGCCCTCAAGCACCACAAGCACAGGACGGCAATCACCAGCCCATTTCCATGTGCTGCTATTCCGACAGTCCCCCCCTACCTCGGAGTCTCAAATCAAGGTGCACAGGGACATGAACAGGGAAGAACCAGGTGGAGGCAAAGTTGGCTCGTTGTTGTAATCAAATGAAATGTAAAGAAAAAGAGATAGAAAACTTTTTTTGCATTGAAAGCAGTTTGTTCAAGCTATTAAATGTCTATTAAACAATCTTAAATTGACTGAAAGCACAAGGGGAAGAGTTTAAATGAGCCTCAGCTTCCCGACCAGCAGCTCATAAGAGCCTAGTGATGGGCTTGCAAATTGAAATGCAAGTCTTGTTATACAAGTGCACTGAGGAGACAGAAGGGGTGTGGGTCAGGAAAGGTGAGAGAAAGGAGTTCTCATTTTACCCTGACAAGGGATTAACACAATGAGTGTGTGTTAGCGAGGTCACATCTTCTGTCTGCTGAGAAAAGAGTGAGAGCAAGTGAGTGAAACCCAAACAAAAGCTTATCTGTGACCTTCTTAAAAGAACATGACTTCAAATAAATGGTTATTTCTTTTCCCAAAGAAAAGACGAAGGGGGGAATAGGAGGAGGAGAAAATAAAGGAGTAAGGGAGCATTCCTTTTATATCATCATGATACATGTAAAGTCAAAGAAAAATGATTTAATAAACGGACTAAACTTTGACGCGGCAGCAGCTTGATGGTGCTCAGATGCACCAAAGCATGTAATTGGAGGAAATATCTCCTTCTGTCGTCTGTTTTTACTTTGACAGTGGCTGGAGAGGCTTCCCACGTAAATGGGCTTCATTCACAATAGCACACACAAGGCCCATCCTGTCATCTCATACTGTCCCCCGATGCTTAGGCAGAATATTGACAAAGAACGTGAGGTCTCTGATCTATCTGGGCTTGAGCCAGCCACATTAAAGACTGGAAATCCAGTTCACAAAACCCTGCTGATTGTCCCCGGCCCCCCTAAAGACCCTGATAGATGGAACAAAATCCAGCCTCTTTAAAGTCCACCCTCCTCCTTGTATGGTTGAATCTCTGATTTTCTATCATGCTGGGCTTGAGGGAGGTATGAACATCTGAAACAGGGGTCTTTGAGCCGGCTACTCTGTCAACGTGACGCTCAGTTTTTACTTTAAATTAGGGCTGCACATAAACAATTAGCCTTATCATTGATTAGCTGGCTGATTTTATTTGGGGCTGCAAGTAATGTTTATTCTCAATAATGATAAGTTTGTTGATTATGTTTGGTCTGAAGAATAAAAAGTCAAAATAGTAAAAAATACCCATCACAATATCCTAAAACCCAGGCCTAATATCTGCCCATGGAAACAATACAGAGATTACAGGCTTGCCATGTATGAACATACTAACAATCCCATAATAAAGAAAAACAGAAACTTTAATATGTATATAGCATTGCTGTAAATATTTTATAAATTTCTAATCAGTAATTATCATTCCATTTAACTTGTGTTTCATTATTTTTTATTAAAAAAACTGTTATTTAATATATTAAACACTAGAATAAATCTAAAATGCCAGTTGTATATGTATATCGACCAACAGGCAAAAAGGTATTACATTATGATCATAAGAAAAATGTAAAGTTCTGTAATTTTACGAAATGTCTATTCTGTTGAAATATTCTGTTGAGTGTTAACAATGTTATTGATTAACTGACTAATTATTTTATCTTTATACGACATTTCCTCATTAAGAGATTGCTCTTTTCTGTATGCTGTAAGCCTGTGCTCGCCTCACAATAGGAGTGTTCCTAACCACCTTTGTGGTAATTATCCCTCTGGCAGACGGGCGGATGGGATTCCTATGTGAACAGTGCAGGGAGAGGCTGAGCGGGACATTAACAGAGCATAAGTCCTGTGATGCCAGTGTAATGCCAATTATTTTAAATGTGGTCAGTGTTCTGATGGTTGTAAATTTCTCCAAATACATCTGAAGATATAAGAAATGTTCCTTAATGTAAATGAAAAGGAGAAAGTATTGGGCCAAAGAGAGAACAGCTTTTTTTTTTGTTGAAGGAATAAAGAAGATCATTTTTTGAGTTTTGAACTAAAATACAAAATGTAATCCAGTAACCTAAGACACAGTTTTATTCACCTCTGTTGAACCCACTTACTTAAAAATTGTCGCATTCCTCATGAACCTTTCAGACCTTCTACAATACGGACATTTTCTTCTAAGTTTTCTTAATAGTTACGTCTAGACATATAATCACGGTGAAGAGCTCTTTCCTTGTTTTGTATCGCAGAAGCCTTCAGCCACGCCGGCCACTCAAGGCCTAAAATTACGAATAGCATTTATTAAAGGAGATGAGAATTTTTTCCACAGTTTACTCATACAAAATATTCTGCATGTTGAAACCACTGGTGTGTTTTAAGACCCTGATAATATCTGCTGTTAATATTCATGGCGTTTTTAGGTTAATACAGCGAGCGACAGTGCAGTGCAATGTTTGCTTTACCAATGAGAATAATCAGCAGCATTTATACACCGTAAATGTCTCATTAAATTTGCATATGATTATTGCAGCATCGGTTCAATTGATCCTTTTCATCAAACCATATAATACACACTGATTGCAGACTATTTTTTGGCACAGGCAGATTTCATAGTGTTATGTTCGCTCTCGATGAAAAGCAAATTCAAGAGCATAGTTTTGAGAGTTAGCCCAGTTTTATTCAGAAATTAGCTTTCACAAAATGTATTCTCTTTTTTTTCTTCCTCTGGACATCTCTGAGGTTGAGGGGTTAACTGAAAGAGGATTAAATTAAGTTGCATTCTCCTTTTCTCTGAATTCGTTGCATTTGAAGTTTTCCTGGTGAATTTTGATCATCTTTCACAGAGGAAAAGGAAAAAGATTTATTTCTCAATGTCGGTAAAGGAGCAAAAACCTTTAAAAAGGGTCACACAAATACCCGTGTTTAGTGTCAGAACTATATAAATAACTGTGTACCCTCCAATTTATGTTAAGGAGCATTAAAATGATTAGTTGTAGTCTGTAATGATTTCCATAATTTGTATAAAATAATAAATTCGTGCTTAAACTGGCACAAAAACAACACAAGCAACACACAAGACTGATCAGTAAAAGAAGAAAGAAAACGCACTGGAGACTGGAAAACATGATTTAGGAACAAAACAATCAGAAGCCTAATTTTTCATTAACTCTGTGATAGGGAATTGATTAGTGAAAAACAAACCCTGCTGCTCAGATGATAAGCAGTCCCATGCTATAATCTCCAGCATTCACATTCTGGTTTGCCAACTACGTGAGCTGCCGTTACTATGACAGCCATCCCTCCTCCTCAAACCCCACCTGAAAAAGTGAAAACCCGCAGGGACCATTAGTTACTAGCCTTTTCTGGCTCTAAATTAAAGGCTCTAATTCATATGAGCATCACTAACCGCTTTACTAAAATGTACTGCCAGCCTCAAACCGCCCACAATCTCTCCTCCTCTTTCTCGTCCCTGTCAATGATAATGTCTGTCTTGTTCCATATATCTAAAGCCGGTCACATGCAGACAAGCTGTCTTCAGATGAGTCACGGGGGAACGTTTTGTGGTTAACCACAGTGCTCTCTGGGGGCAACCTGGGCAGTAGATCGGCAGCCGCTAAAAACATTTGCAGAGATCGGGGAGGCTATCCCAGTTTGTCTTGCCTGCGCACAGCATGAGTGCTGAGTGGAATCTTCTGGGTATTGGCTGTGTTAACTAAATTGACATTGGCTTCCAACCTCCCGGCTATCCATCAGGGGGCGAGGGAAGCAACCCCCGAGCCTTGTGCACTTCCTGTGGTTATGCTCACAGGGATGAAAAGAGAGGGGGACGTGTGGAGGAGAGGATCTATGTTTCCACCGATATTTTTGTTGATAGCCATTCATTTGTAGTGGTTTTGGCCTGAAGAGGTTTGTCTTATCTGTAACTTCTCCTTCGTCTCTGGGGGGGAAATAGAGGGTGAGTCTTCTCTAGCCTACTCTCTCACAGATGATTACTAACTCCTGCTCTACCCCTACGCTCCAGGGATTGTATGCCAGCTCCCCTTATACATCCCCTTTTCATGCACATTCTCGCACTTCCTCTCTTTCTCTTTCTCTCTCTCTCCGAAACACACACACTCCTGCACACGCAGTCATGGAACGGCAATGTGAGGGAATCACACAACCAAGACCTGACATTTGCGGCGCACCTATAACAATGTGAGCTTGATTAAAAGGGCAAAATTAAACAGTGTCATCCTCTATTCAATGTCCTTATCCCTAGTTAAATAGGATTTAAAACCTGTGCACTGCAGCTGATACCTCCACTGTTGAATCCTGATAGCTCTACAGCGTTGAGAAGAAAAGGTCTTGTTATTCTAATGCATGCATGTAACTGTATGTAACTGAGGTGTCAGAGGTGACCAAGTTTACATGGAGCGTCTGGGAATAGATAAGGACGATACTAATGTGGGGTGGGAAAGCAAAGCTAATACTGCTCCGGTGAACGCTGTGGTGTTTGAAAGGCACGGAAATAAAGCTTGGTTTTATCTGGCTTGGGGCGACACACAAAAGGCACCAACAATGCAACGTGGCGGGTTTTAAAATTGGGATCAAAAGGTTCAAGCTAATTAAAAAGCTAAATAAGAGTCCCCTAGCTTCATCTAAGTAACTACCCTCTTCCTTTCTCCCTCCCTCTTTCTCTCCTGCTGCAGTACTTTCTTTGACTATATAGTGTGAGTGTGCCGTTTGCCAGTTTATACAGTGTGTCTGGAAAAGTGAGGACAAATTGCTCTGCTTGCTGAAATGTAAAAAAAATCACCAAATTACCACCAACAAGATGGTTCTAATTAACTATGTTACGTGACCCTGAGAGAGAAATGCCCTGAGATCAAGCTTTCTTCTCAAACTGTTTTGATGTTTCCGACAGAGCCCCGAGGAGGGCTGCTATGGGAGAGTCAAATAGAAAGGACAAGGGCATGTAATAAAGACAAATGGCTAGAGCATGAAATTTGATTCATTGCCTTGGTACGGAAATATTCATAGGGAAATGGCCTACATTGACATGCCATGCATTTCAAAACACTGTCAAATCCAAAACGTGCACGTCCTGCTGTAATGACATAGAGTCCCTGAGGGACCTGCAGGGGGACTCCAGGCATATTGTGGATCTAATCAATCAGGCTATTGTTTCTGATGGACATATATATATACTCATATTTTCATGTTTTTTTTAAACTGTTTTTCATCGGAATCAAATGAAGGTGACAGAAATGTTGTTCAGTGTGTTAATTTATCATTTATCTTACAGAAAAATGTTCCTAATCACTCTACATATTCCAGAGATCTCATAGTTTTTATTTATTTGTTTTTATGTAGTTGTTAACTATTCACTCTCAAAAACAATACTCCTTATGAAAACTGTATATCATATATAAATATCAAACTGTATTGTATTTAAAATGTGACATTAGACCAAAACTGTCAACATGGCTTTACACTGCTAAGGAATAATAGGATGGATTTTTTTTATCATCATTAGTGATTCTTTAGATCTCCTGTTTCACTCTGAATAGTGACACTAAACAAGCAGTGTACTATTTTCTGTAAAACAACATCTTGTGTCCATATAAGAGCAAATGGATTGCCTCATTTTTTGAATGAAAATGATGAAATTTACAGCCATAAGGAACCCAACGCCTTATTTATTTCAATAGGCATCAGAAGCATATGCTTGCAGCAGACCTTTCACTGCAGAGCACCCTCTTTGTAGTACGATATGAAAACACCATCTGGTGTGTGAGCAGCAGCTAGGCTAAGCTAACTGGGGCTAGATAGGGCCCTGCTGTGTCAAAGGATTATCTTACTGGTTGGTAGATCCGCTCTATTAGCCCCTAGTGGCTGGGATTATTGGATGATCATTATTATATGTGACTGAACAAGGAGCTAAGTACCTGCACTTCCCCGATGCAGTTAGGTCTTGTTAGTATTAGTGATCAGACACATTACGAGCACATTTCCGAGCATTATGTATTTATTGCACCTATTCTGGGACATAAACAAACTGTTTATTGAATACACTTTGAGCTGGACTCAACAGCGCATTTAATACAGGCTGACTGGCTTTCCTGACTCAACTCAACAAAAAGGCAGAGCGCTTCAGGAAAACACAGACTACGGTGCGCCTGGAACCCATATTTGTTTGTGGAAGAAGGATCTTCCTTTCTAATGCATCTAAAGAGGATCACAGGCGAGTACAGAAGACAGCACGTTCAGAGACGGACCCTCTGCTCAACAAAACGAACATCTGCCGTTTCCCATCAGCGAGATTGAAGCTAATGACGAGCCGTGAGTGTGCTGACAGAGAGAATGGAATTGGATTGTGTACAAGAGGCCCACTGAGACCAGACATATGTTTTGGAAAATGTTGTGTATCGAGTATGGGTTTTACATAGTGTGTGTCCTTGTGTGAGTGTGTGTGTATGTGTGTGAGTGGAGATGCCGGAGAGTGGGAGAGGCAGAAAATAGGCCTCAGCTATTTCTTTTGCAGTTCGTTTATCTGTCCATGTTTATACAAGTGGATGAAGGGGAGTGTGATAGCGCAGGTAAAACAAGTGCTGCATCCCTCTCCCTTCAATCTCTGCTTTCACTAGCAGATAATGGAATTACACATCAGAGAAGCTTCTCCCTGTCTCCAATTCTTCTGTGACCTCTACCAGCCTTTGTTCATATTCACCACGACAACTCCCCGGGACCGAGCCTCCACCAGCAGGCTTCTCCCTGTTTCCTCCCTCTGTGTAGGGAGAGATTAAATTTAAATGCAAATGAAATATTCATTTCCACTCAGCAACTGATGGCCATCGTAATTTGAAACAACTTTTTGATGCAACGTCCCGTCATTGTTGTGCATCATGAAACACTTTTTCCTTAATGTCCCTCCCTTTGCCGGCCGTACCATCCTCTTGTGGGTGATCTCGATACAAGCGCCCCTTTGGGTGCGACTTTGTTAAAAACTAAATTCCAAAGAAACATTACAGTCTTTTACAGTCTCTTGAAATATGTCTGAGTCATTTCAGATGAGACGTTCGCACAGACCCTCGGCGAGGAGGAACTCTGGGAGCATGCTAGTGGAGAGTGCACTCTCTGTAGCTCGCTGGAAGAGTTAATCACATGAAAACTTCTCAGTCTCTCTCTGCTGCTGGTGCGGGGATAACGACAAGCCTCTGAAGTGGCTGTGTTTCGAGACTTCAACCAAAAGTGGTGACCACAAACCCAATTTATCCCTCTGAAGCCTCTGAGTGGTCACACTGCATGCAGCTTCGAGTGCTGCACATTTGTCAGCTTACATTTACTGTAAGTCTCCGGGCCGTTTCACACACAATAATTAAGTCTGGAGTCATGGCCGCTCCGAAGCATTTTACGGAGGCTAAATGAAAAATGCATGTGAGCAGGTGTAAGGGAAGAGTGAGTAGCTGAGGAAATGAAATCAACATGAAATCATGAGGGAGATTGATTAACTGGCACTGATTAAGTGCTTTAAGTATTAGGTAGATAAAGTAATTGATTATTCAATAAATCCCTGTCAGGCAGCAAATAACCTCACTGAGAGAAAAGAGAGGCAACAAATGATGAATTAGTTTCATTAAATCACAGATGAAGGAGACGACGTAAAGTAATCTATAATTACTAGATATATAATATCTTTCCTATCAGTCCCTTTACAATTCCTATCTGATGGAGATGAGAGCAATGTAAAGGCAGAACGATGTTCACTGGAGTAACAGAGCAAGGCACCAAAAGTCACATTCAATGAATTCATCAGTGTGATTCTTCAATATCCTTATCAATGTTTTCATGTTGGTCAAACATACAAATAATTTGCAGACACACTATCTCCAGGGAGAAAATCACATCCACATGCTTGAGAATATTTGTCTCTTTTAAAGCAAAATTGGATGATGAACTCAAATGGTTCCTAGATGGGATTAGAGGTTGAAAAGATGTCAGGAGGACAAAACAGAAGAATAATGAAAAGGCAGGCAGAGAGAGAGTAAAGAGAAGACCTCCGCGTGTAAGAGCACAAATACTGGAGGAGCAGTCTTTCATTCCCTCCGACAAATAGAAGCTCCAGAATGAGACGGAGCGACCATCTGGCCCCAACTTAGAGCAATGCACTTTAAAAGCACTAAAATCAATGGCAACAACTCTACTGTGGATGCCCACCATTACCCAGATGGAGCACAGGCCACCTAACTAAGAGCAGACACAGCACACACCGAGAGCGCCGCGCTCAAATACCACCGCCGCCCACCTTGATGATTTCCACTGGTTTATTTTGTGTTTGTAACCAGTGCTGAGGAGCGATGTTGGCCATTGTTCACAGACTAAAAGAGAGCCCTCTGTTGGTTTTTGTGACACAGCACACACACACACACACACACACACACACACACACACACTTACACGCTAAGAACCAAATTATAAAATATTGCAAAAAGGTCCATTAAACATTGAAAAGAATGCGCTCATTCCCAAAAAGTGAATATAAACTGCAGCATTTCTGAAATAATAATACACACAACACACACACACACACACACTGTATCTTCTATCCACACCCTCAAGCTTATCCTGCATTAAAACAGAAATTTTGTAAATTGAATTATAAAAATTATTATATTTATTTTATGTGATTTTCACGTGTATTTTTTTAATGGACAAATTAAAATGGATACACTCGTTGATGTTGCACGTAAACACTCTGCTTCAAAAGATCATATAAAAATATAAGCCCTTTCAAATTATTCTTTTTTCTTTTTCGCTCAGAGGCAAATTCAGAAACCATCTCTTGCATGTCCCTCGTCTCAGGATGTCAAAAAAACAATCCCAGGAACACACACACTTACACACACACACACACACACACACACACACACACACACACACACAAAACTGCTCCTGCACCACAAGCAGTGATAGATTCTATAAAAAGCAATAGTGCGACTGTAGCACATTTCAAGGTAAATTTGTCTCAGCACTTTGACATTTTTTTAAAAACAAAGCCTGCCAAGTCTATTTCAGGTCTTCATTTGAGCTGCTGCTACAGTAAGAAGGAGAAAAAAAAATGTTCCTTTGACCGAACGATTTCAGATCAGTCGGGAGGGAGCTTTAAGGATTTATGCAGTTTCGCAAGACATCGCCAAAGTCCATACACAGCAATGTCAGAGAAGTCATGGCTCCACAGACTGCAGCAGTCAATCACAGGGGACGAGCAGGGCCCTGCACCCTGACAGCTGCGTGTGGTGCTCGGCAGTACACAGCATTCTATGCTCCTACACCTTTCAGCTGAAACTTGTTTTTTTTTTAATTTATAGAAAATGTAGAAAAGGTCCTTTGAGGTTCTAGAGCAGTGAAATGTCAAGGCTCTACTCCATCCAACTTCCTTTTGAATGAGCTTCCCATTGTCAACCCACTGAGCTTGACAGGAATCATGAATCAAAAAAATCCCGAGTGGAATCTTGCAGATATGTCAAACGAAAAGTCGACTGGTTCCTGAGACACCAGTGACCTCAGTTACAGAGCACAAGAGAATGGATTTTTGCAACATCCCTCCACTTTCACCCATTGAGACAAACTCGCTCCCTGGCTGCCCCGGTTCTCCAGGCTGTTGAAAGTGCTCTGTGTTAATGAGGGCCAGTGCCATTTTGAGTAATTGTCCTGCGTGGCACTCCGCCAAATGTCAAAAACGATTTGCCTTGTGACAAAAACCACTATTGATCTTCATTCTGCTCCTGTCTCTTCTCGGGGCAAAATGTTTCATCGCTTCGTCAGCATCAGAATGACAATTCTCACATTGTTCCTCAGTGAGGGATCGAGCCGGCTTCTTTCTCACTGTGTCTCACATGGACGATCAGGAGGAGGAACACAGGACTTTACTGTGCTATTTCATCAGTTGGACCATGTTTATGTATGTGTGTGTATGTGTGTGTGTGTGTGTGTGTGTGTGTGTTCATTTGCAGGGATGATAGAAGATGGAAGAGATAATAAATAAACTTAACTGACCTCCCTGGATAAACTAGTTAGAAACTTTCTGATGGTGTGTAAACTGACAACTGTAGCTTTCAATCCATCACACTGTTCTTTAAAAATAAACTTACTTCCAGAAGGCAAGGCATTGAGCCGGATGACTCAACACACTGGCTGCAGAAAATGGAACAGACAAATCAGGGTGCTTAGAGGTCACACTAACCCACAAGATCTCGCTGCGCGGAGCAGGCTTCCTCAAATTTATAGGCAATCGTCTACTATGAATGCAGTGCTCTCCTGTTGCTCCCTGCCTGCTCTCCGTTTAAGCACAATATCATCCAAACGCACACTGCGTGGAAGAGACGCACGTTAAATGAAAGAGACTTATTCTCATTTACTCCAAAATAAACTACCCGCTGCAGCTGAGCGCGCACGGATGAGACGCACTGAAATGATCCGAATAGGGAGCAAATTTGAAGGTTACAAACGGGTGCGCCTGTGTGAGTGAGTGTGTGCGTGTGATGGCAGATGCGAACTTACCTATTCGAATAACGTGAGGCATCCCGTAAGAGTACTGAATCCATAAGAGACATAGAATCAGCGAGGTCCAGTATTCCCAAATCGCGCTCCGGGGACACAGCCAAGTATTTCGCATGGTTGTAAAGTCGTTGGATCCACTTTTTTAAAATTCCAAAGACGGCTCTGAATTGCTCCTAAAAACTGAACTCGACGGAGCATATATGGATTTTGGTGTCTGCGACAAATCTGCGCTCATTATACTTGGTGCGACATTCTTCCAGGATTTGTCTCTCTCTCTCTATTTCTCTCTCTCTCTCTCTCTCTCTCTCTCTCTGTTACTCACAAGTCTGAGCGCGTCTCGGTCAGGATGAAGCTCCAAGTCCCTCACAGGCGGGTCAGTGATACACCTGCGAACACTGGCCGCTACAATTAGCCTGCAGGAGTGTCTGTATCCCCTCCTACAGCCGATGCTATCTGTCTATTGGCAAGTGCAGCGGCAGCAGCCGAGCCAGACCCCTGCACCGCTGTGGAGCAGAACTGCGCCTGCGGAACTTTGGGTCGCCTGGAAATGAGTCTGTCTCCTGGAAGACAAAACCCAGAGAAGCGTCGCACGATGAGAGACGAAGGATGTGCACGCGCACTTGAGACGATGAAAAAAAGAAGCGGTTGCCGCGGTCTAATCACTCCGGTCTCTCATTCCAGTTCGTAAAGCACAGTGAGACTTTGTGAAGGTGGAGGAGCCGACGTCTCCAGTTGCGCGCGGTGATGGCACGAGGCAGGTTATTGAGGAGCGTCCAGATGTGATAAGATAAAAGTCTTTGTCACAGCGTCCACCAAAATACACCTTGTAGTTTGTGCTGATTTGAAATGAAGTGCAGAGAGTCGTGCATCTGCGTGCGTCTGACGACCATCCTTCCGCGGTGCCACTAGAGGCACGCGTCGTTACGCATTGTTGTCAACTATGTCCAAGAAGTGTTTTATGGAGGTGAACGGGAGCGATGACCCGATTCTCCACTTTGTAAGATGCTGCATGCACTGGCATTATGTTTACGTCTTCATATTTTATATCTTATGATTTATAACCCGTTTTTTATTTGTTATTTTTGTTTCAGCCTTTGCAAAGATGGACATTCAGAAATGTGTATTTACTGCTAAGAAATAGAGAAAGGAAATCCCCGGGATGCACACTGTGCCGTGAATGGAATGAATTCTTTGCACGAGGGACATAAGTGTCAGCTGAGGATTGGTCCATTGACAAAAGAGGCTGCTTATCGCTGTTATTTGAGACATTCTGTCTGTGTCAATAAGTGTATTAAAACCCCGGTTACTGCTGGATGACTATCTGCTTCCCCATTTTTCATGCCTCACAAAGAGCCGTCGAATACAAACTGAAAGTTAGATATACAAGCACACACACACACACACACACACACACACACACAGAGATCTTGTCGGTCTCATCACTGCAATAGACGAGGCACCTATATGGTTTGTGGAGCTCAGTAAATGTGTTGTGTATTTAGTGAGAATGAAACTTGCAGCAAGATTTAAAAAAAGCTTTGGAGATGAAAGCTTATCAGGGATTAATTTGTGACTACTTTCTTTAAATGTAGACAGATGGATGGATGGATAGTTTGATAGATGAGATCGGAAATAATAACATTGATAGTTTTACCATTTAAAATTTTTAATAGCCCTAATAAAAAAAAAAAAGCTGCATGCTCCCCATCAATGAAATGAAGTTATTAAAGATAATCTAAAAAATGCACTGCTACATTATTTGGGCCTAATAGAACGCAGTTGATGAGATAGTACTGCGGCTCATTGGTTTTATTTTTCTGTTTGGAATGGGGGAGAGGAATAAACTGTGCATCAGGGGGCATGCAAGCAAGAACAAGCCAGACTGACTGCCACTGCATATTCATGTCTCCCAGAGCAGATTTATCGCCTCTTGGCACAATGTAAGGACTATCAACGTGAGTTATGTGGCCCGGCTCTCGCATTATCGAGATTCATTGACTTGCTGCTCTTTCAAATACAAAATGTACACAGCTCCAGCAAACAAGACATTCTGGGTGTGCGGGTGCCCTCTATAGAGAGACGGCGGTGTTTGCTCTCAATCACCTGGGCTGATAACTGCAGGGTCGGGCCCGGGAGCGAGAGGGCTACCCCGCTGTGACACGCAGAGGAAATGTGAAGCACACGATGATGATCTCTGCTAATTCTCGATTTTGAGGAGCCGCTGGAGCAAACCGGATCTGAGTTGTTTGTGTTTCTTGCAGCAGTTGGCAATAACTCTCCCATGAAGCTATCGGCTTTGTCTTTCTGCCCCTCCCCTGTCATTGTAAGGAGACATGAAGACATGAAGACAAGACATTATATCGCTGTGTCTTCTGCTATTATCACAAAGAGTAGGAATGCACTTTGGCAGTGGTGCCACAAGAGGAGCAAACCAGGAGGATTATTAGAAGCGACCAGAGCAGTGCCGGTGTATCCTGTGTCGTACACATTACATTAAATCGAAGTATATGTAATCAGATTTCCATTAAGTTATTGAAAACCATATCTTAAATGTACACTTAAAGTAAATACATTTATTTAAATACATATATATATAACATACAATGCTATCTGTGCAGAAATGTTTCCCTGTTAGGGTAATTTTATCACATTTTATAGTATGATTATATAACTGATAACAACTGCTACCATAATTCATAAGTAGTATTTTACTATTCTGGCCGGGTGAGTATGTGTTCAGTTAAGTAAGTTGTACTCATCCAGTGGTTCCCAACCTTCGGGCTGGGCCCCTCCAAAGTGTCACAAGCTGAATCTGAGGGGTCATGAGATGATTGAAGGGAGGAGGAAAAAGAAATAACAAAGTTCCTCAACACAAATTGAACCTGATTTTGCAAATTGTTGCTCTATGGGCTCAAATTGAATTCCAATGAAACCATACAAGAAGTTAGATGTTGAATGTGTCGAAACTATTAAAACTAACAAATGAACATCTGCTCATGTACATGATCAAAAGCCACAGAGAAACAGGAGTCTGATCCTATAAGCATCAACTAATGTTTAATAAATTTCACATAATTTTACTCATTGACTCCTTTAACATTGAAGTAAAAAATACTGTCAAGTGAAAACCCTAGCAAAGTACAATACTTAACAGGTAAATTAACCTGTGCTTTCCAAAACCGTTATAAATACAAATGCCAAAATCTTGAATTATATTTATAATAACATAAGGCATATGTATGCACACGCTGTCTTTCAGGAGCACAAGAACATCCATTGACCATCTGAACAAGGAATAAACCAGACGGCTCACGGCTCTCACAGATTCCTACTGTATTTTCTGAGGGTTGTCAAATGATATCTGAAGTGGCTGTACAAGGCCCCATTGAAGCAACAAAGACACTGAAGGACACTGGGGACTATTACAACAGCACAAAACCATCGCTGATATAACCAGTCTCTGTACTTTGAGAAAACATTAAAAGTCGTTGAAGTTGACACTTTCTAAGCAGGTCACACATCCATATACAGCAGCCTTATTTCTTCAAATGATTGCTGTTACCTTTACAACTGGACAGCGATCAATGCCTCGTCTGGCAAGTTGCTCGTAACAAATGGCTTTAGAGGCATCAAGTCCATTGTAAAGCTGGAGTCATTGACAAGACATGTACTTAGTTGACTGGATTGATCAGCACATTTTGTTTATTTTTTGAAGAGTGTGAGAGAGAAGAAAGAGGACAATCAATTTCCACATGGCGCCTTTCACTGCTTGTGTATACACCTGATGATTGCCTGGTGAAGATGTGCGAGCCAAGATTGTACATAATTATTTGAAGAAATTGCTGCGCTTTGATTGAGCCTCAAGAATGAATCGTGCGAAATGTGTTCGACATTGATTTTGCTTTTCTCTTCGCTAGAAACACAAAGAACTTTGTCACCAGACTGAAGATCGAACATCTCCCGTCAACAATGAGTCAATAGGAACTCAGCCCTAGGTCTAATGTGGTTATAAATTAGACGCCGTTTTCTGGTCTTTTTTGATGGGAATAACTTTTCTTTTGACGAAGCTGTGGCTTTGTTAAAAGGAAAGAAGATTGTTTCATCAAAAGGCCCCAGACAACTTTTCAAACTCTGAGGGAGTTGTGTTGATCTCTCGGGAGAAAAGAGAGACGAATACAAAATGGGGTTGAAGGCATAGATCTTGTTTGTATTGCTCGTTCATCATTTCATAGACAAGTAACGTGTTGTATGTTTCTTTCCTATATGTCCGCAGTACCTGACCACCTCACTATACAACAGCCTTAAAGAACCGGGCTGTTCGGTCTCATATCTGCTGCTTGGGGTTTGTGGCAGCTCCATTACATCACCTCCACAATGCCTATGCAGCTTTTGTGGGCAGAGGCAGATAATTTAATGACGATTTACCCTCTTCGGCTGAAAGGGGGCAACAACATCGCTGCTTTGCTGACAGATTGAACACTTGCTAAAGCCTCACACTTTTATGATTCAAAGCAAGGTGCCACGCGCAGACAAGGTTATGAGGAATTGGCCCAATTCTGGTGCTGATTGCACCGTTTACTGGGGCTCTACACCGCTCGGGCTCGGAGTTAGAGACTGCTCAAGATATATGTGCTGCCGTTGACGTTGCGGTGGTGTGTCGGGGCGAGGGGAGACAATCACAACCCTGATCAGTCATCCAGACAGTCTGTGAGATGGGAAATGACTGCTGGCGGGGTTCAGCCACTGGTTATAGATGAGAAAGGCACAGAGTAATAATAGATTTCTGACCAACCTGATTTATCAATTGAATTATTAGTGTTATCATCCTTATCACACCCATCATCTATCTTCAATAAACACTGAATGTCAGCTTAAAATTGTGAAATATTTCTGAAGTGTTTATAAGGGAAAAAAATCACTGCAGCCACATTGTCATGACCATTAAATCAACATGTCTATATGTAAGTGAATTAAAGTTCATAGATATTTCAGTAAAACACTATTAATACCATAGTTGGAGATGATTATTCTTTATTCTCCTGCCTAAAATCCGGAGTGGCTCAGCTCTAAAGTGACTGGTCCTCGATGTGCATAAGACCCACGAGGTCAAGGAGGCAAAGTGGTGAAATAAAATCCCACTGGAACTGGAGAACCTATGGAGTGCAATCAGCGAGACATTAATTTCCACACAAAACTCTCAGTGATTATACTTGACCCCGCGTGCATTGTCTGCGTCACCTGTCCTGACCTGTACTCCAGCTCTCATCAGAACACAGTCAGGACCAGGATGTTGTTTTTAGTCCCGAGCAGAGGTCACATTATTTGCATAGTTTGTCTTTCCTTTTTTTACATGTTTGAATCATGTTATTTTTGTCTGAGCTCTCAGGGCTTCAATCAGTTACTGTTATGTTCAAGTGTTCTTGATGTACATGATGTACTGCTGTGCACGGTGCAATGCGTAGCTTGTAATCCTCTACATCTCTTGTCTGTCTCCACTGTCAATTTATTCCAAGTCAAAAATACCTTAAAGGGTAAACATATTTAAGATAGAAGTCTAATTAAATGAAGTTTGTATCCTCATTCTCTATCATGACATTCTCAGATTATATTTGTGAAATATAAAATGATGTGAAGATGCAAGTTTAAACCAGGTTTAAATATTTCACCTCCCTCTCTTATCTGCTTGGTAAAGTTGGAGAAAAATACATCCGTTAATTAATCAGGCCATTATTTTAATTTTTTATCAAGCACAGTTATAAATGCCAGACAAGAGAAGCTAAAGCCTCAGTGAATTTGCTGTATATTTACAATATAAACAAAACCACCCAACCACATACACAAATAATAAGGAATTCAAAACGAACTGCAAGCAAACAACATCAAAACGGTCATAAAATCAAATAAAAAATAATAAAGTATACATTTTCTCATTAAAAAACAAACAAATGATTAATTGAACGTCAAAGTTGCTGTAAATTTAACAAATTAATGAATTGACTGATCGATTCAGCTCAACAAACTATGCTGAACAAGAGCAGAATCTTACTGAAACACTTTGGCATCAAATCTTTTTGTAATTTATATCAATTATCTTCAATAAAACTGTGTGTACAGTGATGCCGGTCCTTCCAGTCTCACCACAGTCACACATTTTCCTCCAGAGAGCCGGACTTGTGTTTGTGCTGAGATCAGTGCAGAGCGTCAGGTTTGAACGTTGGCACAGTGAGAATCTTTGTAAAAACATATGGCTAATTATCTAGTGTGGAACTAAGAGAAGACGGCCATCATAAGCCAAGCGTCCTTAAAGTGTGTTTACCATCTAAGAGTTTGTTCAGCGCTTCAAAGGGAGGCAGAACGAGAGGCCGGTATCATGACACGGCTTGCAAATACTCAAGCAGCCAATACCCGAAAGGCTTTGTTTCGGAGGCTATCTTCGCTCGCCACTCGGTTCACTCGAGTAGCATATCTATCAGTGACGGAAAGGGAGCGGTGGTGACAGCCGCTGTACGATTAGAAACTATGTCGGCTAATATTGCACAGGCAGTCGAACAGGGCCAGCCTTTGTTGTTGTTTACACAGCGTTTGCCCATCATTAGACTTGGCAAGGCTGGCTGCCTGCTCCTTTTATATTAATTAAAATGAATATACAGTAAAGATCGCACGTGTGGCTCCCGGCCAGAATTTTGAAGTAAGACTCAATTAACCTCGATGACCCAGTCGAACACAAACAAAGAGAAATGATATGCGGCATGCAATCCAAACAAGCTGAGCGGCTTCAAAACTACATTATAAATGATTCAGAATGCATTTGCACCTTATTTTTGTTTGTGTCTGCCAAATCAATGGCCCATTAAAAACCTGCAGTAACATAAAATGGATATCATGAAAGAGCAGGTGTCTGCAGGGCAAGGGAGTTTAGAGAACCAGTCGGCTTTCGTATATATGATTATCTTCACGTAGGTAAGTCACTGATTTGGCTTTAATGTAAGACAGACATGAGTTTGTCAAATAATTTGAAACAAGGATGAACACAATGTCTGTTTGTGCTGTGTTTTTTTACCTTAAGGAATCTTTCATTTAAAAGCGACTCGACGCTTGAAGATTGTGCGTGCCTTTGTAGGTGTGTGTGTGTGTAAACAAGTTCCACACCGACACTTGCACAAACACATTCAGACAACCTGTGAAAGAAAGTGTCTCGATAATCGGAAACGTGTTTGAATTTGTGCACAATACAGTGATCCGCACACTTTCATGTTATCACATTGGCAGTTATGAGTAATTGCACCCTGCAGCAGTCCCTACCCCTGGACAGCTTTTAATTATGTTACAAAGTGCACATGCTCTCCTGCATTAATGTCTCCGCTGGAGTCCCACATGATTACATCCACTCTGGTGTGGTGCGAGGGCCCAGCTTCCCTAAATCGCGAAAACATGTTTTTTAATCTCGGGAGATAAACTCACACCCTGGTATTTGTTGATCTGAGTCAGGGATTACCCTTTGTGTTATTTATGATAACGGATTTGAAGAAAAAAAAAACATGTTGCAAAGCAGTGGGATGCTCACGAAACCTGAAAGACAGCAGGGGAGCTGAAGTTTATTTATGTATTTATCTCTAAAGAAAGAGAACAGCAGAGAGACAAAGAGAGAGAGAGAGAGAGCTGACAACATGAGTGAACGAACCCACTGTAACATATTCTTCAGGCACCATGGATCATTTATGTCTTGTATGGCCTGTGCCTGAAACATCTCTCCCTGTGGAGCGGGATGTGTGTGTATGCCGTCCATCACTGTAGGAGCAGAT